>NC_135408.1:5222500-5522500 GCF_051989625.1 Stigmatopora argus
CAAATTGTCCTACTTTTGCAAGGAAATTATCATAAAAATTCACCTGCGTTGCAAAGTCAGTGCTGAACAATGTCACTTGTTGTTAAATCCCTCCAGGGAAGCACTCTTATGTCACGATTCCCCCGTTGGCAATGCCGAAGAAAAGCAAAAACAGCCAGAACCGCTCCCCAGGATCCAAACGACGATGTCATTCACCATGCGCAACCTGCTTTTGCCTTAGAAAGCTGCAAGCCTAATTCTATTTGCATCCACCCTTTAATCCCCCTAGATCCAGATTTCTGGATCAAAGTGTGTCATTTATATTATGGTAGGAAATCATTTTGATGAGAAAAATAGTCCGTATGCAAAACAGTTGTTTAGAAGGAGCTGATGTTTGGGAGCAGGCTCTACAATTTGTAGTCTATTTTTTCCAAATGTTCTTGAATTCAATTATTACTATTAGAGGTGCAGCAATGAATTGACTCATTAATAGCTGTTTGATTAATAATGATTTCAGCTCTTCAACGGTAATTTTGGTCGTCTTTCATCAAAGCAGATTGATTTGGTTTGTTTGATTAACAAAAGACGTTCAAACTTTAGCTTTTTCTTTGGGAAACTATAATCATAATCATTGCCGATTTTTTTATTGACCGAATTAGAACACTGTTTGTTTATTTTCATCGTTTTGAAATACTTTCTTGTTGGTGTTGGAAATGAGAAACATTTTAGTTATTCCAATTATAATCAAATTAAATTCATGGGTTAATTCCGTTTTTAAAAGTTCATTAGTTTCAGCTTCAATTAATTGTTATCCAATTCATGAATACATACAAATGTAATGAATTATTTTGCTCTTAGAATATTTTTAACCAAAATAAAAACGGAAATAACTATTATTTCATAATAAGATATATACGTATTTGTTTTATTTTCATACTTTTTTCTGATAATTTAGCTTTTTTAAAGGCTTATTAACCATTGTGAGACTAGGATTCTTTTTTAAATTTAATAGTTTTGAAAATACACCTTATTTTTTGACTTAATATAATATTTTTTATTGATTCCCTATACTATTTACTTGTATTTACTCAAATATAAAAACTACATTTTGGTATTTCTCAGTCATGAATACATTTTTAATCACATATAAGCTGAAAACATTATTCAAACATTTTTTCACAGGTTTATTTGTGTTTCGAGATTATGAGTTATAATATGAATGTGTTATATGATCAAATGTAATTGGTGATATTTTATTTAGGTTTTAACATAATTTCTACCAAAGATGAGCACATTGTCCATGTAATACATGTATATTGTTCTCTTATTATTAATACAATATATCCAAGTAGCGCTGTAACTTGTGGCAATGGCAGACGCTCTCAGTTACCCTGGTAACGCCACATCGGTCGTTTTTCCCCAAATCCTGACTTGCATTCCCTTTTTCAATTATAATGACAAAAATAATCTTAAAAGTCCCTCCAGGCTAGATCAGCATTTAACAATTTTTGTGTTACTAGGCAACAAGCGCAAGCGTGGCAAGCTGTTTGACTGCATATGTTGATAATATTAGCACTTTATTTGCTTTAAGGGAGTTGCTACATGTCCATACGCTAAGAGTAATTATTGTTTCCTGCTCAAGCTGCAAATTGAATTTGTAGCGAGAGACAGAAGAATGTTTGGCTGCATATCGTTTTTGTAAGCGTAGAAGTCGCGCTCCTGGGCATAGCTTAGTTAAGTACGCTGGTAAATGCTATGGAGTAGGAAGTCGGGTAAATGTAAGTACTACAATGGTACCTTAAGACCGGAGTGAGTAATTTCTGAGTTGTTTGGATGATCTTTCGATCGAAGTCTTATTTTGGCTGAGGAGAAATCTTGTCAATCAGAATCCAAACTTGAATTCAAATGGCGTCAACTACCTCATTAAACTCATTTGCTGTCATCGTCGGTGAAAGTCCAATCCAAGTCCAAGTCCACTCCATTTCAACTGGAAGGGGAAGCATTGATTAAGCATTTACATTTAGAATTATTATTATGTATAATGGACAGGAGCTAAAGAAGAACACTCGATCACATCTCTGATTTTGTGGTTGGCTTTGACATTTAATGATTTTTTTTAAGGATTATCTCATTCAGTGAGGAGTGTATTTGTCAGTTAACTACCTTTTCTAAATGGGAAAAGGTGGAGAAGTCTCTGATGCTGGTTCACTTTGAATTTCAAGCTTAAAATAATGTGTGACTACAAACAGATGGCACTGAATTCCAGCCCTATTTGAGAATCCACATTTCCAGAATTAACAGATGCATTCTGACAAAATCGTCACCATTTTATAGTTGCTAAAGAAGAAACAAAAGATGAAACATTCTATTCTTTTAGTTGGTAGTTTTAGTGTGTGTATGTATGCCGTATTTTTCGGACTATAAATCACCCCAGCCAAACAATGCACAGTGAAAGTGGGAAAAAAAAATTATGTAAGTCGCATTGGAGTAGAAGTCGTATTTTCGGGAGGGCATTTTTTTCATTTGATCTGAAACCCAGGACAAACATGTCAAAGTGACACTAGTAGAATGGAGAACAAGACGCTAAATACCGAGGCTTTTAACAAAGGGAGGCTCGGAACCTTTAAGTCGCACTAGAGTTTTGGTCAGACCCCCAACCAAACAAAGTACTATAAACTGTTCTGAAATTGCTCCAAAATGGATTATACATCATTAGATCGGACATCTAACGGCGTCAAAGGCACGATAAAACATCATTTACTGCCAGTCCTCTAAGTTCAAATGACATGGACGTCCATCGCCATCAATTGAGGTGAATAAGTTAAGTGGTCTCATTAATTCCTAATATGGGACATGCGTTTTGAAGCGTTCATGTTGATGTCAATGTGTTGACATGTATGCTGCACATACTAAAAACAGCCTTAACCTTTCAGCACCAGAAACCGAAGCGATGCATCACCGTCGTTCCCCTTTGCACATCCTCTCTCTCTAGAGGAAACCCTCCGATGCGTGAAAACACCAGGGGCGGCAGGCATGCGCGTCTTACTATCGAGGCCATCAGAAACACCTTAAGTGGTCACGTGACAGAGTGAGTGACTCATTTTTGTGGCATATGTAAGGACCAAGGGGGAACAATATTTGCGTACCTGCTGAATAAAGATATCATGTGAGAGATAAATGTTGCGGCGCCGGCCGCAAAAGTTCCGAAAGAGCCGTTCTTGCGTTGACTTTGACATCGGGTGTTCTTCCGACTCGTTGCTCGCGCATTCTCAGGATGTCCTGGCTGTTGCTGTCGCCGTTAATATCCACACGCTTTACGGGCACAGCCTCACAAAAGTGAGTACACCACTCACATGTATGTAAATATTTCATTGGATGTTTTCAAGGGACAACACTGAAGAAATGACACTTTGCTAGGTAGTGTACTCCATCAGGGGGTGATGTCACTGTGCTCTCAAAATAACTGGACAAGCAGCCATTAGACCGTTGGCGACGAAATTGAGTGCAAAGTGTCTTGCAGGAAAAGAGAATTTGAAGGCAGATCTTGGTTGATGATTGATAAGTAGATAAGCAGTGACTCCCACCATTGCGGTTACTATGACCAGTTGCCAGTTGGATTATTACCTGCCTTTATTTATAGGAATTTTGCTATGTTTATAGCAGGTCTGTCAAATGGAGTTGTTCTGCCTAACAGGCACTTTGTAGCTCATCCATACTCTGCATACAGAATGACTTAAATACGTATATTTTCTGAAATGGGTGCCATATAAGAATTTTGTTAGTTGTGTGATCGAGTGGGTGCACAATTTTCTCTCCGCGTTCCCATTCATTATTTCCCCCGCATTCAAAACAGCGCCATCTTTAGGTTAACAAGGAACCTTAAACTGCCACAAAACAAACAGGAATTATTAACATGGAAATGCCCAATAATCAGTAGAAAGCGACCAATGAATCTGGGGATTCCCCCAAAATCAATAGGAAATTATCCCAAATTTACAGGAATGGAACTGTAAGTATCCTAAAATGACATGGAAGTCACCTAAAATGTACTCATTGTCAACGATAGATGTCCAATTCACTTAAATTGGCTGTGGATGGTCTAACACCGTCAATGGCGGCTAGAAAGTTCATCCTTTTGGCAAAAATCAACAGGTCCACATGAGATCTAATTGGCATAAATGTGGCCTGCAAACCAAATTGAATTTTACAGCATGCTATAGCTTAAAGAAAATGCATTTTCTAGGTAGAAGAATATACAAACACGAAATTGGGTCTCATTGTCCACTCGTTATTTTTACTGGTTCATTAATTCCTTACCAGATTAAAAATGCCTCAACTTTTTCCCGTGTTCTGCATAGAACACAACAATACCGAATGAGGGCACAAGGCCTGCCCTCCATATATAATAGTCACTTTTACGCTCCCTGTAAAAGATGGCATCTCTAAAGACTGAAATAGCAATGCCCTAACGGAGGGACAGATGTGCAAAATTTTATCAGCAACACTCACTTCTCCTGCCTTGTTTTGTTTAAAGCAATTGTCCCTGACATCAAATGTCTGTTCATTTCTTATCGCTGCTACAACAACTTCTGAACCTTGCACTGGAAAAGGAAATCCCCCTCTAGCCACTAAACACATTTGTTTTATTTCTCTTAGTGAAGTGATGGACAAATTAACCCCCACCGCTGGAGGTGAAATGGAAATGCACTCCTTGCGCTTCATTACCGTCACCAGCCAAACGTCTCGGCGATGTAAATAACACTTGTGAAGCCCCGCAATTTGACTCCAATCCTTCTTGTTTGACAAACAAGAGCATTTTTAATTTAGTTCGTTTTCCTAGATTTTCCAGAGTCAAGCTTGTTGAGCAAAGTAGTCCAATCCTTTCGCTTATACCCTAATGCACCCCAGAGGAATGTCAAACGGCGAATCATGGCTTTGCATGCTTTCCAGCATGAATCCATTCGGAATATAAGTTTCATTTATTTATGTGTTTTCCAAACACATCCATTAGACTGAATACTTCTATACACTGAAAAAGCGAGCACATGATTTGACGGTTAGAAGCATTACTTTTTATATTACAGTCATCCAAGTAATATCTTTTTTTAAGGAGAAAAGGGCCATTATTTTTTTATCGAAAAATATTTTAACAGGAAATAAAAAACAATAATACACTGTGTACAGAGATGGTGTTTTGGGGGGTTTAAACCGTGAACATTCTCCCACAGTAGAAATCATGTCAACGCACCACTCTCCTGTCACCAATGGTGAAAATGTACAATTGAATTTTGATGGCATCTGTTTTCATGGTTGCCAGATCGGGAAAAACAGTCTCCAGCCCAATTGCATTGTGAAACCTGCCAAGTTCAATAAAAAAAAACTGCCCAAATTACAACCTCTCAGCCAAGATGATTTTTTTTCAAAAGTAGCCAAAATTTGATCAACTGCCTCATACATTTTTGCCTCGCTCTGAGTATTTGAAAATAGTCCAATTGATGCATTGATCAAATAATCTTTTAAAAATCAGTTGAGAAACAAGATACTTTTGACCTAATTTTAATGTCTATGCTTTGACTTTGATGCGAGCGCCCCTATCATAATGGTCTCAGGACGGCCATGTGGGCAGAAGGGATGAAAGGTCTTGGCATTCTTCTGCCTTGAATTGAAATGATGGTCAACTTTTCCACTTTAAATAGATTGAATATCTATAGTTGTCACTGGCAGCTAATGAGTGAAGCAGCATCTGACCAAGCAAGGCAATTCATTCGCAATCGGCTTCATCAGAATTTATTAACTTCGTATTATGAGCAAAGAAAGTTGTCAGTTAGTATAGACCGATGCCGCTTCGGAATCGGTAGCAAAAAATGACATTGGTGCAACACTGAAAGAAATATTCACTCATTAACTAGCAGTGACAGTGATAGACATCAAATCCCTTTAATCTGGGAAGGGTGCCAGTGAGTGAGCATGGTTCACTGCCATTCACAGCTATAGTTGTCCAATCCAATTTGAAAAGGGGGCCTGGCACCGGTCGTAAGATTGCCTGTCGATCCTCCGAGTCAAAATGAATTAGGTGTCAAGTTGGATGTCGTCATTGGCAATTGAAAATGATACTGTTCGAATCCCGCTGGTGGTGGTATGATTGTGAGTGCGAATGGTCGTCTGTCTCCCTTTGTGGCCTACAGCTGACTGGCGACCAGTCTAGGGTGTAGTCTGCCTATTGCACAAAGTGGGCTGGGTTGGCTCCAGCAACCTCCTGCAACACTTACGAGGATGCGCGGCATGGACGAATGAATGATTATTTTTTACTTCCTAGATAAGAAACAACATCGTATGGTTGATGTTGTTCAGCCAGCATCTGTGTGTCCACCTGGTGTTAAGGATTTAGCTATAGTTAGCCTAGCATTGAGCGCAAACCCACACGCAAAGCCGACAAATCGCGGTGCCAATTAAGTAAGCCGCTCGGCCGGATTAGCGCACCTTCAGCGCAGTTGTTACGCCATGGGGATTTGAATGGTTTTATATGACAATTAATGTCTTTCACCCCCTCTGGTCCCTCAACTCGTGTGGAAAGCTCGCTCTCAAACGTCAATTATCCAGACTCTCAAGGAAGTCGCTGGCGTCCAATTTATTTGATCAGGCCAGTCGGGTTCAGATGTGCAGAAGGGGCAAGCGAGACAGAGGTCGGATGTAGGAGTAAAAACCAAAAACAACAAGCAGCCTCCCTGAAACCTCATCTCGTAGTTGTAATAATAACAACAACAATAGGAGCAGGGTTGAGCAGGCGGCAGTCGGCTTTCGGTCCGCTGCACTGACTCATGCTTCAAAGCTACGTTTACGCGACAATTGGAGCGGTCGTCCAAGCATGACACGACAGCAGTGATTACTACGCTGTATAGTTGGAAACAGAGAGGACAGAATACACTCAAGGTGTTTTCTCCAAAGTGCACAAAACCACGTGATGTAAGAAAAAAGGTCAAAGTCAAAAGTCATCAAAAGCGTACTAACTTTTTCAGTAGAATAAATAAGGTTTAAGTATATTGTAATAGTATATATATTCGTTCATTGTCTGTACCGCTTATCGTCACATGGGTCACGGGGGTAGTTGGATCCTATCCCAGCCATCCTGAATTGGTGGATTATATATTCATGTATTGCATGTATGTATTACTTTTCAAATCTATTTTCACAATTAAGAATTTATGTAGTATAGTAAACTATATATACATTGAGAAGGTGCTCGAAAATGTATGTTTATAATATATTTTTAGAAATACAATAAATAAAAGATTAAGATGCTACTGTTCAATAATTATGTTATATATATATATATATATATATATATATATATATATATATATAATTATTATATATTAATGAAATAATGCATAATGTATTTTGGTAATTTACATTTGTTATTTTTTAAATAACATTTTTGTGAATGAATTACAAAGTAAATTAAAATTATTCATATTTGATAGGTACATGAAATTTTCAACTAAAAGTAGATCTATGTTACTTTAATCATCATTATTTGCAATGAATTTCTTATCAATATTTAATTTTAATGTATTGTGACATTTCTTCTTTATTTTTTAAAAATCCCAAAATTACTCAAATATTTTTGCCAATAAACAATCCAATTTATTCAAATTTTTCAAAGGTTTCTTTTAAAATTAATATAGGCTGTGAGACAAAAAATAAAGCCAGTCGACAAATGGGAAAATGTAAATATCTGTGTTTATATCCTAGTTGTACAAATCCGTTGTCTCATAGGCTTCAATCATAACTCCTCAATCCCTCACCTAACATCAGTGGACACGAGAACTATCAGGAGAAGTGCGGTTGTAATTCAAAGTCGCGTGGGCGGGACATTGACTCCTGATGCACTCCGCTTTTTCACATGCGCTTGCTCCCCAGAGGACCTCCTCTTTCAAATTGGAGCGCTTCGGGTAAAACGAGCTTTCTCCGGGGACACTCACAACCTCAACTGTAAGAAAAGACATACTGGCGCACTCACACACACACACACACACACACACTAACACACACATGCACACACACACGGCAAAATTGAATTTGACAAATCACAAAGAAATTGCCCACAGCGCTTCGCCATGCAAAGCTAATGATGGCACAGCTGAGGGCATCCAATTTGAGCACAAAAAATAACTTTTTCTCCCTCTTATAACACCATCTACACACTGCGGTAAATCATAGGAACAGAAGTTCAGAACATCCGGAAAGATTAAACATTTATTCCATTCGCGGATGAAATGCAAATTTGTCAAAAACAAGCAATTCAGCTTATTGAACACAACAACGCCTTTAAAAAAATATTGACTGAGTATTATAACAGACAAAGATCAGTTCATTTTGTAGTTTTATACGTTTTATTGCCAAAATGGTGCCACCAAAATTTGACAAAAAACATCCCAAATTATTTCCAATTCCAAGGGGAACAAATGACATGATAGCAAAGGGAAGTGACTGGGAAAAGGGCCAAAATGTACAGAAAGTGGCACATAAATTGCTGTAGGTATCCTAAATTAAACAAGGAAATGACCAGTTAATTCATTGCCCACCATTGATGGCACTAGACGTCCAATCCGTTTTGACAGGAAGGGGCACTAATGAATATTTATTTCCCCCCCCCTCCCAGTCAGAATGAATTGAACATCTACTGCCATCAATTGCAGCCAACAAGCTAACAGCGAAGTGACCCAAAATGGCCAGAAATTGAATAGGGAGTGGCCAAAACTCTACAATGGTATTTTCTCTAGAAATTGCATCTTCTAGTCTTTAAGTAGACTTTCAAAATGATTCCTTGACAGTAATCCAGACACGAGGATTAAAAAAATGTATAAAACTCAAAGAAGTATGGGCAGGGTGTTGACCCTTGATGCACTCCGATGACCTAAACTGAAAAAAAAAACACTGCCGAAAGATTGGAGATTGTGACATAAAACAGTAGATATTCAACATTCCTCGCAGTAGCATCATTTTCCACACTCAATATTACTGTAGCTTCTCCTGTGACATTTTTGCACCATATTTAGCGTCAACTGTAATTCCCACAATGCAAACAGACGGACAAATTCCCCGTCTACTTTTCCGCTGGGTTCCTTTTATGAGCTGCCAACTCCGATTACCGTAAATGACTCTGTGAGAGAAAAATGTGCATGCGGCGCCATTGTATTTAAACGTTACTGGAGGAAGCTTTGCCAAAAAAAAGGAAAAATAGGCTTCCTTTGCTTTGACAAAATGATCACTTAACTTGAACGGCAATTCTAGTGAAAAGCGGGCTTAGAAAGGACGGCAAACGCTACGACCAACAGTAACAAATGAGTCTTTCTCCCAGGGCTGGGCAGTCAGCCGTAACTCATTCATTCATATTCTGAACCGCTTACCCTCACAAGGGTCGCGTGGGGTGCTGGAGCCTATACCAGCCTACTTCAGGCCGGAGGTGGGAGACACTCTGAATCTGTGGCTAGTCAATCAATCGCATCGCACAATTTAGAGAGTCCATTTAGCCTACCATGCATGTTTTTGGAATGTGGGACGAAACCGGAGTACACGGAGAAAACCCACGTGGGCCCGGGAGAACTCAGCTGTAACTCTCACGTCAATTAGGGACATAAACAAAAACATAAAAGCAGTACATTGTAAAGCTTGTGGGCATCAACATGAACATTGTGCAAAAATGTGGAAATGTGCGAAAACGATGGTTACCAAGTGACCTGAATGCTATTTGCTTAAAAGTTTGTATACATTGCTGGTTTAGTTACTAGTCAGGGTGTGGGGATAAGCAGTGTCATTATTTTAATATTTTTTTATATCAAAATTTAATTTAACATATTCACAACCAGCTACCCGATGGTGTAGTGGTTCGCTCGCAAGACTTCGGTGCGGGCCGGCAGGGGCTCAATTTGTTCAGCCTACCTTGGGTTGCCTGGTAACAGTTTCCATGGCTTATGGTTTCTTCACCTCTTCTTGTTTGTTTTTTCCTTTTCTTTTTTTAACAGCTGTTATTCGCTGGCTTTTC
Organism: Stigmatopora argus; assembly: GCF_051989625.1. Classification (NCBI taxonomy): domain Eukaryota; kingdom Metazoa; phylum Chordata; class Actinopteri; order Syngnathiformes; family Syngnathidae; genus Stigmatopora; species Stigmatopora argus. Next base: position 5,232,525 of record NC_135408.1, read on the forward strand.
ATTCAAGCCTCTCGATTTAGGATGCTGAACAATTTAAAAATAGTACATCTTAGTATGTGTGAAATTTATACTTGAACCTTAATTTAAAAAATAACAAAAACATGTAGTAATATTCCAAAGAGTAACACAACTACTCCATCTTTTTTTTTTTATCTCGCTGCCCTTTTACCAAACAACCACAGCAGATTAATTTCCAGTGAATATGTCAGATGGCGCACTATTGGGGGAAAAATCAATGAAATATCACAAACGCTCACCGGCATACAGAATGTAAATGTCAATGTAAAAACCCTGCGGAATTTTTTTTTCAAGTGTTTACAAAGCTGAACAAACAACTTTGCTCTAAATCCATCCAAGTGAAAATAAAATGGAATTAGTACAATGCCTTTTAATTCAGACAAACCCAAAGCAAAACAAACAAACAAAAAAAGACAACGGCCCGCGGCTCAATTAAAACTACTCTGACCAATTGGAACAGCTTTTCCCGAACTGTAAAAAAAAACGAGCTGTCCGAGACGGCCACCGCGTCAACGGAAGATCGCGACGTGAGATGTTTGTTTATAGACCGCCACAAATGGCACGTGCAACATTAATGCTCACTACGATCCCTAATGAAAAGTGAATCCATCTATATAAAAGACTTAAAAATGGAACAACAGATGTACGGCAAGCACGAAGCTTGCCCAAAGCTCCTTAAAGTACTCGAAGCGGTAGCAGCGTCAGGGCAGATGGCACTCGTCTGCTAATGATTATTTTACTGCGTCTACTTGTCGCCTGTCACAGAAATGTTGGGTTGGGATTGATTAGATTTCTGCGACAAACGGTTGGAATCACAGTCTGACGGTCTGAACTTTTACAGTGGGTCCTTAAACGCCTCAGAAGATGCGATATTTGGAGTTTAACGAACATTTTTGGCGAAAGACTTTCAGCATCTAGGAGTCCATCTGTTGATGGAGTGGCGATATGCACTGTTACGTTAGCATCTAGCTACCAGCTATTCGGCTTTAGTATCGCAGAAAGAGCTCATTAAATGTTTATCTACAACGTAATTGAAAAGCAGGTCTAAAGATGAGAATGAGAATCTTTTTTTTTTCTTTTTTTTCGGCCAAGTATGCTGGAAATGCACAAGAAATTCCTTTTTCAGTTACACACAGACTGGCAGATCACCCAATGTTGGCGCCCAAATACCTTAGAGGAGATATTTGCGTTCCAAAATTTCTGTTTAACTGGAAATAAATGTGTTGACAACTACTCTACGTCTAGCCACTATCTAATTGATGTACATTAATAGCAGGACATTCATTAAGGGTTAACCCTTAAGCTTTTGGCTAATATAAAAAATAATGCCTGCTTGGTCATATGCATGTGACTCTCTATGTTCTGGCATTCGGAGCCACCATGTTATGCCAAATTGCGATCAAATCAAATATTTTATTTTTCATAATGATCATTTTCAACTTTGCAAGTTTATTGAATGTCAACATTGTGCATTTTAAAACTGAGATACATAAGAAGCCAGCAAAAATGGAATACAGTGCTACCTCGACATACGATCTTAATCCGTTCCGGGACTGAGATCGTATGTTCAATCGTTCAGTGCTCGAAGATATCTGTTATACACGAAAGAGATGCGGCAAAAAAAGACAGTGCACTACAATGATAAACAACCTCACATGTCATGGCCACCTGGCTTGGTCGCATCTCGAAATTTTGATCGTATCTAGGGCGAATTATTCGATCGAAATTTTCATCGTACCTCGAGCATGTCGTAGGTAGAGCTGATCGTAGGTCGAGGAACCACTGTAATAATTTAAAAAAATGTGACCAGTAAATAGCAAACTTCTGTTTAATATTAAAAAAAATCTTAATTTGAACAAAACCCAAGCACTTCAGTAAAAAAATAAAACCACAAAATGCTAGCTTCTCATCTAAAAATGACTTGACCCCTAGATGTGAACACTCATCCTCTGCCATTCACTGAACGTTTAGTGCCGTCAATGGCATCCCATGAGTTCCCTAAAAGGTTTTAAAATGACTTTTTGAAAGAACCTTTCAGAAAAAAAATGAATCCGCACAACAGCAACAACAACAACTTTACTCCTGGTACTTGTTTTTCCCGGAGAACCTATTTTACTAAATGTTGCAAGAATTATATTTTTAGTCTTAAGCAAAGAGAAGTCTCGCAAGCGGTGGCCACTGTGCCTGATGGATGGTGACTGCAGTCCAAGTAAACAAGCAAGCAAGATGTCAGCACTTAAATGGCCACTGAGCACTTTTCGCATTAGCGGAAGACAACTGCTAAAATTGGACAACTGGGGTCTATTTTTTTTTCTCTCCCATCCATCCCCTAAAGGAAGAAGCTCCATTAGTTCCCTTGGCGGGACACTTTGCGCCACCGCCAACACGACAAATTTGGTCCAGGCAGGATATGTATAATTCACACTAAGTGCACGTTGGCATTTGTCGTTTTGTTTTACTTTTTGCTTGGGTGGAACACTGCGTTTTTTTGCGCTTTGATATAGAAACGGCGATTGAGGAAGTCACTGAGGGAATATTTTGGTGCTACCACAGCAACGCCATCCAAAACGTTAAAAAAAAATTAATGTCTGCACCGCTTGTTCTCACAAGGGTCGTGGGGGTGCTGGAGCCTATCCCAGCTAACTACTTTTTTTTACATCTCAACAATATGTACGTATATAAATAACTCTTCCACTTTGAGGATAAAGTGGTTCAGAAAAGGAGATTTGCACTTCATTTCTGTTAAAAAACACATCTTAAATAAATAGTCATTGTAAAATGGATGAAAAATAAAGTATTTTTGTATATTGTATTAAATATTATAATTGGTTTTATTTTTTTAAAGGAAAAATTACAAAACTCTTTGAGATAAGTTACTACTTTTTATCGGGTTTCATTTCCTTTAAAAACATTTAGCAATATCCAATTTGCATTTGAGTTTTTTTGTTTGTTTTACTTAAAATTAAATCTAAAAGAAATCCCTAAAAATTCAACTTTTTTTAAAAATTGATGATTTTTCTTGAGAAATTTACATTTATTTTGGGCAGAAAATACATTTTTTGCCCATTTAATTGGATTTTTCTAAAATGGGAAAAACATTTATCTCCAAAATTCAAATTTCTATTTTATGCGAACCCTTTTCTGATATAAAATCTGATTTTCTTTGGCAAAAATAAAAAAAAAAAGAATAGAATAATGCTTTATTCACCCTCATGAGGGAGTTCACATTTGCCACCACCGGATGGAGAAATTATAGACAAATATATAATCCAAATAACCAATAACAATAATTCTCCATTTCCTTGAAATGAAAAAAATATTCAAACAAAATGAAGATAGTTTTTTTTAACCTAATCTGTTTTTCTTCCTCTCTCAAAATTTTTGACAATCCCCCAAAAATGTGTATGTTTGTGTTCATCCACAAATTATCAGGGTCCCCCCCAAAAAACGAAGCGAGGATAACCGGCAGGTAAAGTCTCCCTCAATTCCGCCCTCATGCTGCTCATCATTGCGCTCATCATGGCTCATCTAATGTGACCTTTCCTAACGACTCGGTATAATTACTCCTTCCCAGTAGTCCCCAAGGGGAGGAGGCTATATTTAACACTCGGAGATTAATTGGCAACAATGACGGAAGTGTTTCGTCTTTATCCCGCAGATGTGACATTTGGTAGCTCCGGGGTCCTCTGACCCCCCCTCCTCCCTTCCCGACACACACACATACAACACTACCCAGTGGGAATGTCTTCCCTGGAGGGAAAATGCTTGCACTTTGCTAAAAAGATAAAAGGGTAAATAGCTGCACTGTGCCTGTGGTAGTCAATTTGCCACCGTCGGAGATTCCATCTGAGCCGCATCAAACACGAAAGATGTTCAACAGTTGTTAAAACTCATGCTCGGCACTCGTCGTTACCGACTGTGGTGTCGCATCAAGTGTCCTCGGGGAGTTAAAAGCATGACTTCATAGTCTGGCCACTCACATTTCTATCTTACAGAGAGAATCGGGAAAAAGGAGCCTCGTTTGTGGATTTAGTGGATCTTATTATTACTCGCGTGAAATTCGAATCGCACTATGTGAGCTCACCACCCAGAGGGACTGGGGAGTATAGATAGAAAAAATGGAAGGCTCGAAAAGTTACAGTTCAAGGAGTCTGCGATAAGAAGGAGAAAGGTATCGTGGAAGGACAGTCAAATGTTGTTATCAACGAGATAGCGTTATCATTTTGTGGATGAAACCAGCCATGCGCTCTCCCCTAAGTGGTTGTCTGGGTACACGGTCGATTGGTCGCCGGTCTTTTGGTCGCCCGGAAGGTTATTGATGATTACCATTTTAATCGTTGCTCAAATTCCCTAAATACAAACTGCGAATTGCTATTTAGTCATACTTAATGCCCTATTAATTATTAGGCTAAAGAAAAGCTCCAAATTTCCCGGACTTTTATTGTGTTTTGTTAGAGAACTTGTCCTCTGAGAGGACAGATAGTTAGGTAAAAATAAGAATCAAAATTTAAACCCTGCGTAGCTTCTTAAAGGGACAACGCATGTACATACAAACTCTTATACACTCACACTTAGGCCCAGTGAAACTGCTCATGGCCATTGTTGGCTTTTATTGATGCATAGACCGTGTTGTTTTACCTTGTTTTGTCGCCGGTATTTTGGTAGCCGGTCTTTTGGTCGCCGGTCTTTTGGTCGCCCGTTGTCCGGTCCGGCACACGGTTGTCTGACAACTGGTGTAGAAGGGGTTTGAATTCATGTTTCAAATCAGGTTTAGTTTTGTCAGTTGATCACAAATAAAATTCAATTAATTGTTCAGCTCTAAAAACACTCCTAATACAAATATAACATTTTCCTCCAAGTTTTAGTTTTAAATTATTTTTTATCAACTTGTGACTCTACGGCTGAGCGGTTAGCGTGTTGGCTTCACAGTTCTGGGCCCTTGGATTCAAATCCAGGTCGGTCATGCATGGTAGGCTGTTTGGAGAATCTAAATTAGTCATAGGTATGAGTGTGAATGGTTTTCCATCTCGTGCCCTGCGATTGGCTGGCCACCGAATCAGGGTATCCCCCGCCTCGGGACCCAAATGTCAGCTGGGATAGGCTCCAGCACCCACGTGACCCTTTAGAGGATAAGTGGTCCAGAAAATGAATGAATGAACTCAGATCAGATAGTTAAGTAAAAATAAGAATCAAAATTTAAACCTTTTTAAAATTGAAAACCTCTGTTTGTATACATGAAAAACATACAGTGGTAACGAAATTAATTGGTTTCAGTTTGTTTCGTAATTTGGATTTTTAGTCGAGCAGTACTGGGCGGCCTGGTGATGCGAGTGGTTAGTGTGTCGGTCTCACAGCTCTGGGATCCTGGGTTCAAATCCAGGTCACGTCCACCTGTGTGGAATTTGCGTGTTCTCCCTGGGGCTGTGTGGGTTTCCTCCAGGCACTCTGGTTTCCTCCCACATTCCAAAAACATGCATGGTAGGCTGATTGGACACTCTAAATTGCCCCTAGGTTTGGGGGTGTGTGTGAGTGTGCATGGTGGTCCGTCTTCTTGTGCCCCTGCCACCCAGCTTGGGTTTTGTAACCTGACATTTTCGTATGTAGAAGCATTCGTAACTAGCTTTAACAATGTCTATTGTAATTGATTCTGCTGGTATTATCCTTGTAATTTAAGCAATATTGAAAACATCATAACTTTTGGACATTTCCAAAAATGTAGCTGTCTCTTTTTGGGGCGATTTCAAAAATCAACAACAATATATAAATTTCAAGTTGTTACAATGCACATACGTCTACATTTCAAGTGTGTGAACAACACTGCTGCTTTATGTTTTCCATCATTCTGAAGTCATTCTCATTAATCAGCGTAAACGGTCTCCAACAGGGAGTCAAATCGCATACACCCCTCCTGCAGGGTCCCGCTGTTTCGCTCTAGTTTAGAAAAACCAACACGTCATTGTCGGGAGGGGGGGAATTACAATCTATAGTAAATGAGGTACAGAATATGACATGGTCTTCAGAAGATTAAGTTAGGCGAAGGTAACAGCAGTGATGGGATTAGTTCTTATATTCTACTAAATGGGATGACAGTTCAAGTATTTGTGTTTATTAATCAAGTAGCAACTGGGTCACCTTGTTTAGCATCTCCCTTTTGTTTTTTTCTAAGATGACATCAAACAGAAGATGATTTGTTAAGCGTTACATATTTCCGTTTCATCTCCCCATTACTTGTCAGCTAATCCGCAAGCGTCGTCTCTAATGAGAGGAGCAACAACGAGAAACAATGTTTCAATCCCTGCAACCTGTGACAAATGCTTCTGCTATACTTTGTTGATTTGATTTTAATTTTTCAAAAGAACACAGTGTCATCTGCAATGGTAGTTTTGTATTTCAAAAATACATTTTTTTGTTTCATTTCAAAATACTATTTTTTTCAACAAAATGCATTTTTAACCAAAAAATTAAAAATTACCAATATTTTCATTCATTTTACAAATCATTTATCCTCCCGAGGATCGCAGGGGTGCTGAAGTTTATGACAGCCAACTACGGGAAGTAGGCGTGGTACACCATGAATTGATTGCCAGCCATTTGCAGTTATCTCTTAAATATTTATCGATTTTTCTTTGGTTCTGCCAAATACTAAAATGGGATATTCTCTTGGATGTACAAAATTAATATTTCATTCTTTTTGAAAAATAATATCGAATTTTTATTATTCTAACTTAATTCTCATAAATGGACATGAATGAATAAATTTTCCTGACTAAAATTACAAGTGAACACATTTTTGCTTTATTTTGGGTGCAAAAAAACAGGGGCAAATGACTTCAAATATGTAGAAAGTTTGTTCTTGTGTATCTAAAAAGCTTCAAATTTATTTTTTATTATTGACCCTGCGATTGACCATTAGGTAGGCTAGGCACCAAGCATCCTGAGACACTAAATAAGCAGTACAAAAGATCGTGGAAGTCATTCAAGGCCCATTTTCGGCAATGGGTTTCCAATTCATTCCAACCATGCGGGCTGACAGCAATCATTCTCAGTACATAGACTGCTATCCTCCATTTAACGGCGTACAAAACTCTCTGCAACACCCGCTGACCCGAGTGCGGTCGCGGCTTTTTCCGCACTCGTTTATTTCTCCTTTCATTCATCTCCCTCATTGATTCATCTGCGGAATTGCTTTGGCCCCGCTCAGGAGGGCTGGCAACCTCTGACCCCCAACGTAAATCATATCCCGTGGTAAACTCTACCTTCCTCCCCCGCAGGGTGAAAGCAAAGAAAGGCGTGAACCTGATACAGACCACGTCGAAGAATGCCCAGTGGAGGGTAGATTGGGAGGTTGTGTCTGGTGCCAAGCATTCCATCACCACCATTGATGTGAACAAGAACAAATCAGTCAAGCAAGGGTGAGTCCATGTTGCATCCAAAAACAGTATTTAGTCTAACATTTTATCTCATAATATTAGAACTTTTCTACAAAATGAACTGATCATTGTTACGTCGCATTTTATTTCAATGTAAATTCACAAGAATAATTTTGAAGCGTCACGACAAAAGTAACTGGCACTTATTCTGGTAAAATGTCGTACAGTGCTACCTCGACATACGAGCACCCCAACATACGGCAATTCGAGATAAGAGTAAAATTTCGAGCAAATAATTATCTCGAGATACAAATTTCGAGATTCAAGAAAGCCAGGTGGCCAAGACAGTCTTTTTTGCCGCATCTCTTTTGTCTATAACAGATATCTACGAGCACTGGGCGGAGCGTTTCATTTTTTTTCAGTGTTTTTTCCTGTTACTCAGCGCGAATGGCGTAGCGATCGCTAGTACGAGGAGTATATATTACTTCTCGTTGGCAAGTGGTCGTGCGTTATCCTATTGTGAGGACATTTGTGTGCATCATTTTCGGAATATTTTGAAGGGAATACAAAAGAAAACCATCGATAGGTTGCATCTGAAACTCAGGGTGGAGGCGGGGCAAACAGAGCCAACCTGGCCGGGAGAAGAAAGGTCTAAAAATGTAAAACAAAATAAGAATTAAGTTTAGTGTAAGGTTAGATTAAACTTATTTTTGAGTGTCTGCATCGTTATCCAAGTTCATTTAAATTTGTTTATGTTATATTACGATTCACCAGTGCAAAAAGTCCCCCATAGATCATACATAGAGAGAGACAAGCATTCGCACTCACAATCACACTGCCACTGTGTATGGAATCTATCCCACGCGTCCCGTACTTAATACTTAAACCCGGTCTTTTTAGCGGGTTCCGATCTTCTGAAAATTACGTACATGGGCCTGATTTCCGATGACTTGTTCGGATCGGGGACATCCCTAATTTATTCTAACATTACAATTTTGTGTCGTTGATGTAATATTACATCCTGAAACTTTTTTTCCCCCAAAATAACCTAAATTTTTTTTACACATTTATTTTTATAAACTTATAACCCAAAGATATTTTTTCGAAGTTGTATACCACTCCGCAAAATGTAACATCGCGATTATTTGGAGGGGGTCTGTTAACTTTTACAACATTGCTCCTTTTATCTTACTGTATATGAGCAAAGCAAAATATTGAAAAGAATCAGTTCAGCCCTGGCAATAATTCTGTAGCACCAGCATTTTTGTTTTGGGGTTTTGTTGTGCTATTCTTTAGGAGGTGAATTGATAGGTGACATGACAAAGGCTCCCAACGTGAGTGCTTGTCGGAGAGCAGTAATCATGTCAACAGCTTCTGGGGCGAGCTTGCCTCATCCATTATTTAGACGACAAGGCGTGAAGGTGCCGCGACACCTGCCTTTGACATCGAACATGTGCAGGGACAAACACTCGAGAAGAATGGCTGTTTTGCCTTATCATTTGATATGGAAACTCATTTTGCTAATAGGACTCTGTTTTCATGAATGTTTTATCAATGCAATCCTGACGGCAATCGATGTCAGCACATATTTAAACAGGGAGCCTAGTAGCGATCATTCCCAGTCCTTGTGGATCTGATGTCAATCCAGAAACAGTAGTTTAAGAAAAATCTAAAACATAAAGCTGATTATTTCATTGTTTTGTTATATGGCTGTATTTTTGGCAAGTTAGTGGTAAAATTCTCTCTTTAAATTTGTTTAGTTAGAAAAGAACACTTGAGATGTCAAAACATTTCCCGAAAGACATTTTCAGTGTGGATTCCAGTCACTGTTGTCCATTTTTTAAATGAATCATTAATAGCAGTACTGTAGCTTCTCAGAAAGCAAAAGGCAAATAATTGAAAATACCATTAACAACAACATGATGTGGGATGGCGTCCAACCCCATTTACCAGCTCCTGATCCGACCAACATTTGCGAATTGCAAATCCAATTTGCTCTAATTTGCAGCAACAGACTGTTCTTGGTATTTGTTTAGTTACGTTAATTTTAGTGTGAAGATTAACTAATATAGCGGTCTCCTTTAATACTTTGTCTTCTCTCGCATTCGCAGATTATGTAGTCTGGAAGCCATTTTAGATTCATTCATTTTCTGAACCGCAAATCCTCACAAGGTTCACGGTGAGTGCTGGAGCCAATCCCATCCGTGTGCGGTCGATTGGTCGCCGGACTTTTGGTCGCCGGTCTTTTGGTCGCCGGTCTTTTGGTCGCCCTGACCGCGACAACGGGCGACCAAAAGACCGGCGACAAAACAAGGTAAAACAACACGGTCTACGCATCAATAAAAGCCAACAATGGCCATGAGCAGTTTCACTGAGCCGACGTGTGAGTGTCGAAGAGTTTGTATGTACATGCGTTGTCCCTTTAAGAAGCTACGTCAGTCAGGGTCTTAACAAGTTCTCCAACAAAAAACAATAAAAGTCCGGGACATTTGGAGCTTTTCTTTAGCCTAATAATTACTAGGGCATTTAAATATGACTAAATAGTAATTCACAGTTTGTATTTAGGGAATTTGAGCAACAATTTAAATGGTAATTATCACTTACCTTCCGGGCAACCAAAACACCGGCGACCAAAAGATCGGCGACCAAAAGACTGGCGACCAATCGATCGTGTACCGATCCCGTCTAACTATGGGCACAAAGCAGGGTACACCTTGAATTAGTGAGCAGCCAATCGCAGGGCACAAGGATACCTAGGAGCAATTTACACTGTCCAACGGCCTAAGCATGTATGTTTTGGGGATGTGGGAGGAAACCAGAGTACTTGGAGAAAACCCACGCAAACCCGGGGAGAGCATGTAAAGTCCACAGATTGAGAACCCACCTGGGATCGAACCCTCAATCGCAGAACTGTGAAGCCGACGCACTAACCCCTCGGCCAAGGCACTAACCAATCGTCCACTGGGCCGCCCGCCATCTTAGATATCTTTCCGAAATGTTTGTATTTGTGAGGCTTTCAATCGTTGTCCTAATTTTTGTCCTCTATATGAGAACATAAATGAACTCATTGACTGTCAATGGCAGTCAATTAGAAGTAACATTTCAGGTGCAACCTAACATTAGCTTTGCTTGTAATTTTCTTGTCCAGGATCCTTTTCCTAGACTAACAACAACGTTGCATTAAAGCTGATAATACTTAAATGCTCCACTTAGCTAGTACCGACAAACCCTATTCTTTTTTTATGATAAGGTCTCGTAAAAGACATTGTATTCTTTTTTTCCCCCCCTTTCACGCTCGAGTAGCCTTTACGAGTAAAGCTTCCGGTGTTACGCTTGAATACTCGGATTCATAAACGCATCCGGAAAACCTGTTTTTAAAAATCCCCAGGCAATTATTCCCAGTGTGCCCTCTTAAATTCCAGTAATGTGTTAGGAGTATCGCTAAAGAGAATTCAATAAGTTTTGCGCTTTTGTCCTCTACGTAACCCGCAGAGGAGGCAACGCATCTCACGGCCGATGACGAAGAGGTTGCGCTCCGCCGATCTTCACTTCATTATTCTATTTTTGCCTGACGTTTGCTCTTCATCACATCACACCCGCGGTTCATTTATCTTCTGTGACCTCTTTTTTTTTTTTTTGCTTCTTCTTCGCCATGTAGCAGTTTCTCACCGTTGATCCGTGTGGGCCGATACATTATTGATCGTGGTCAATGGCTGTTCCATATTAATAAATGTGGAGCGGAAAAAAAACAGCCAACAAGGTTGTTACTTTTTTTTTCGGGGTGGCAGTTGAATTATTAAAATGTTTGTACCTGGGTTCAATCGAAATAAAATGTCAACTTTTGTAGCTTGTTTTTCAAAAAGTTGGGGCAATGGTTAAAGGCAGTTTAGATAAGAAGGCTTAAATTTTTGTAAAAATAATACGAACTTCGTGCAAGTGACAAAGATATTTAACCAAAAATCTTGTTTTTTTAAATTTAGTTTAAAAGTTTGATTACGTTAACCTTGATAACCTTTATTGGGTTCGAAATCTCCTACACATGCGCGACAGAACAAGTGAAAATTTCAACAAGGTCACCTTTTAATCCCAAAATCTTTGTCGTAATTGCATGGAACAAGAAACAAACCGGCAGCAACGGAAGTGTGAGAGGATTTTTGTTTCATCCATTAAATCATTAGAATCAGATTTTATCAACAGCGTCAAAATGTCAAGTGCGGGTAATTACACCGAGATGGAAAAGTAACTTTTTTTCGGCCCGGGGGTCTTGTTGTCGACACATCTTCAACGTGATTGTTGACGAATCCCGCCACAGTCTTCCCAAGGGGAGGCCTCTTGCCGAAACCCGACATTTTCATTAAAAGACGCTCACGTTGAACGATGGTCCATGACGGACTCCAGTTAAACGTCTGGCTTGGGTGTTATTGACACTTTTTTTTATATACGCCAGCAAACTCGAAGACAGGCAAAGTCAATTTGAACTCCTTTTTCTCACGTATACAGTCCAAGGGCGATCGTGGGGGAAAACGGCAATCGATCGGCACTGAGAAAATGGGCCGAACTGGCAATTATTTGCAAGTGAGAAGACCCAGCTAAAATTTGCAATCTCAACCAGTCTCTTTTCTTCGCTCGTTGGGGTCGGCGATTAAGGCGCAGTGATTGTTTATTGACGAGAGCTGTTTTCATTGGTGCACGAAGGCGAGTTGAGCTGCTGATTAATTCCTGGACTTTTGATATGGTAGGCACTCTCCACCAACGATGAAAAATGTCACTGTGTTGTTTTGTTTTCATCGAAGGTGATGTTTCGAGTCATTGGAATCTGGAGTCAATCTGTTAGGACAGCAGTTCCAAAACTGCCAAGTGCCAAGTCAAAAAATAGTTTCCATTAGAGTCTGGCGGATTAATCGAACGCCAATCTAATCCAACGATATTAACCCTTCTAAAATTTAAGACGTGAGCCCGTTTGAGAAAGGTGTGGACAGTCGAGGCTGAATGGAGCTCACTGTGTTTTGTTTTATCATTCAGGGAGGTGAAGGGAAACGCTGAAGTGATGCAACTGGACTTCGAGATGGAGAACTTCACCAGCCTGTCTGTGACACGACGCATCAACTGGAACATCGATTACAAGGACCAGAGCCCCGCCCTCGAGTCCGAGAAAGTGGTCACCGAGCTAACTGTGGTCCAGCGGGACATCCAAGCCATACTGCCCTTGGCCATGGTGAGTTCAACACCTATCATATCATATCATACATGGATGGCAACGTTTGACGTCCCAAAAAAAATGTATGTCCAGCTAAACAAATTTAATGTAACACTAGTAGATATCCTATCATGTGAATTGTCGGGGTTGCAGTTAGTAAAAAAAATGGTATTGGTACAATATTGGCATCTGTATCAACACTAGAAGTTAGTATACATACTGCAAAGTAACTTTTATAAACAAATCCCTGTCAGGGTCGCAGGGTGCAGGAGCCTATCCCAGCAGACTTCTGAGATGGCCCTGTGCAGTGTGTTGATGTCCTTCCGTCATGCCAGTTTCACGGCCGTATCTACAGCGTAAATCCCTCATAATGCTGGTTCATTCTTTTTTTATTCATAGTGGTTACCACTCGCCGAGTGTCCTTGGAAAAGGAAAAGGATATTGTGGCCGTCTTCCGAATGTTGGCTTGTTCTTTATTGGTAAAATGCACGGTAGATTCATTTATATGCAGCAATGGCATGCTACGCCTTTGGCATAACAACTTCACTTTTTCGGTCACTGTCATGTCTCGTTTTTCTTGGGCTCATTGGCGCTTAGGAGGCATTTTCAAGGACGATTCCAAATTTAAAAAAAGGGCGTGGGGTAGTGTTTCTCCACAGGTAATCTGGGCGATTCAAAATGTAATCCGAAGAAACCCGCAAATCAGAAGACGTCGTCCTTTTCGGCCTTCTCATATTATTCGATGCGTCATTCTTCTTCTACGGTGACAAATCGGCTCTTCTTCAGCATTATAGCGCTGTGACTGCCAATTTGTTATCCCATTTTCCGCTTGCAAGTTTCAGCGTGAATGTTGACATTTTTATGAACTTTTTTTTAACTTAATATAAAAAACTACAAGGTACTGAAGCCGCGAAGTGGCAAAAGCTCACAGTATTCATTTTTGCATCTTAACAATTTACACAAGGCATACAATATTTTTGCTCCTGTTAATTTATTATCGTTAAAATTGTGAATAGTATTTACTAAATATAGTTGGGAGCAGTGGCGGTCCGTGCATTTCCTAGTGACGCCTTCAGCAAAAACTATTTTATGGCTATAAAACCTCTACTGCAGCTACAGCTGTGACACAAAAAATTATCACTAATAACCTCATACAATTGAAATATTATTTTGGAATATAGCCATATTTTACTCACCGAAATTCCTTTCTAACTGTACACAATATCCATCCCCCTTTCTTTCTTCCTTCTTTTCTGAAAGTCGAGCCTGTCCTGTCGTATTTCTGGCATACGTTTTTATTCGATTTAGTGCTGAAAATGTCCGTTCCCGGTTGTGACATGCTTTGGAGTTGTCCGACCTTTCTTAATGATGTTCAGCTTTTTTTTCTTCTTGAAAATGGCTTTAAATCAACAACAATATATTTGCTTGTGCAGCTTGCTCCAGATACAGTTTGGTAGCTCTGTTGGTGAAAGCGATGACGTATCTCTACGCCTGCGAGAAGGCAATGACGTATCCCTACGCCTGCGAGAAGGCATTGTGGTGTTGCCAACTCGAAATCTGATTGGTTAAAGCAAAAGTCTTATCGACGCTTGTTTAATGCAGCAGAGCCTGCAGAACTGATTGTGAAGGCGTTGAGGCAGATTTCTGACCCTGGCAACAAATAATGGCTGAAATGTGATTGGTTAAATGCTTCAATATGAAAACACACATCTGGAAGCAGTGCAACCAGGGGGAAATGCAATGAAAGGAAGCTAACAGACAATTTGGAATTATTTAATAAGTATTCATGGACAAAATATAATTAACATCAGTCTGTGATTCAGATATTTCTTAGGCCAGCAGAGAAGGCCTTGAAGGCCCTGACGGCACACCACTGGTTGGAAGGTAACACGAATACTTGTAGCATAGCATTGAAGTACTTTTTGTACTTGCACACGCGCATACAGTGCAAAGAATGCTGGCAAGTCTCAGTGGGCGCAGCATTTTCACGCATTTGCATGCTTGCGAACACCACACAGCCCATTACACATTCTCTACTCGGAGTTGCACATCTGCCGCCAACATAAGGCTCTGGCCACGCAGCCGCCAGTCAGCATCTTCCTAGCCCCCCCTTGACATTTGGGGAATTAGCATGCGTCTTGTACGCCCATGCAAATTTTACACTCCACGCCGCCTTGACTTTTACTCGTAAGCCGGCGCCCTTGTTTTCCTCGGCTGCGTTACCACCTGTTCCCGGCGTGTTGTGGTAGGGTGCAGCTTTTGTCAAATTGTCAAAAAGGCCAGGCAAGCGCAACATTAGGTACCTTTTGCTGGGCTAATTTTTTGTCTTTGCTTGTGTACCAAGTAGTGATGTCCCAAATGAGGTGATCAGAAATCAGATCCGATTGGATCATTTTCAGAAGATTGGAATGAGGTGTAAAAATTGAACACAGGTAGACCGACCTGGATCCAATAATTTATTAAACAAATTGCTAAGGTATCAGCTTTGTCAGATCTGCAAAATCAGGTGACTGGAACTCAGGTGCAAAAAGGATGTGAACAGGACTACCCCAGTATGTTGACCTGGCGTATGTCGTCTTTTCATCTACTGTCTGTTTATCATCACGGCTGTTAATACATTCATTGTTTGCACATTTTTACCACTAATGATTTTCCTAACCTCTTGTTTTGCCCACCCCTCCCTAACTTGATAATCACACACGCACACACACCTCAATAAACGTTGGGGGAGGACAACACGACAACAGTCGAGCCGGGCGATATTATCGATTGGTCGCACGGGAGAGAGTGGAGCGCCGTGACCTTATTCATCGATCGGTCACCGAGCGGCGGCTCTATTAACATAAGGGTGTCTTGACAGAGCGTTTGTTTATTACTTTGCTTCGTGGTTTAGTCGGCGCAGGGACAACTCGCCGATTTAATAGACTTGACTTGTTTGCTCCTGGAGTACTTCCTCCAAATAGACGCCATCGGGCTTAAGCCACATCCCACTGAGCAGTCGGAAAACAGAGAGCTCTGACTACAATTTTAGAGGTGACACTTTTTGGGAAGCTATTTGTTTCTTTCTTGTTGAGAAAAATGCAAGTGTAAATACATTAAAACTAAAATATGTATTATAATTATATAATATAATGAATAAAACCAGAGAATATCTATAAACATCTGCAAATGTATCCTCAAAATGTGAATGAAATTAGATGAAAATGTTACTATCATTAAAAAAAAAAGTAAAGAAGTAAGACGTATTGATGTTTAAAGTGAAAGCTGTAAGTTTCTGTGGGTTTTCTCCAGGTACTCCGGTTTCCTCCCACTTTCGTGTGAGCGTGAACGTGGCCAGGTCACCTTCACGCCAGAGATTTTCATTGTAACGGGTTCTATCTGGGTCAATAAACGTTAAATAAAATTTAAAAAACTGTCACATTTAAAGCATTACATCTGTCCCATTATAACTTGATTTTAACAATTAAACATACAATTGATCGTAATAACTATAGAACCTAAAGTTTATCATGTAAAAATATAATTTAAAATGTATCCCATGACTTCAAATTTACCATGTTACAATTTGATACAATTATAAGATTAACATGTTAACATTACAAACAATAAAATTGATTAGTGAAAAAAAAATTGATTGCATCTTAACATATATTTTTTACCCCGTCTAACAATGATATAGTTCTGTGTGATTTTTTATCCTTGATGATGAAGAGCTTCTTTCAACTCCACCTTTTTCATGTCTATTTCCATCCAGATATCAATATATATATTTGAAGTAGTTGATGAAATCCTCTGAAATGTATCAGAAGTTTTGAAGACACCTTTTCAATTATTCACGCAGGACACGGAGATTATCAACACGGCCATCCTGACTGGTCGCACAGTGGCCATCCCCGTCAAAATGGTGTCCATAGAGATGAACGGCGCCGTCACTGACGTGTCCGCATTTGTGCAGTGCAAGTCGGCCAACGAGGACATCGTGAAGGTATGTCCGAAACCAACGATAATCAAATGTAACTGGAGCTTCAATGGCCTAGAAATAAGAAAATTGTCCCTTTCTGAGAAAAAAAAAAGTCAAATTTTAACCCTAATCTCTGTTTTACCGATACTTGAGACTAAAATCGAAACCAATACACCATTAACATGACGTCATCAGTACTGGTGGGTACTAAGAATTCATCTACTGATACGGCACAATATTTACTTTTTAAGTTGTAGTTCCCTCGCAACCTTTATAAGGATATGCGGTACAGACAATGAATGAATGAATGAATGAATGAGATCTACTTTCTAAACTCCATTTGCCTAATCCAAGATGGCCTCCCACTTCAAATCGATTGGACATCTAGCACTCTCAATGGTAGACAATTATTTATTCAGTGTCTGACCAAGGCACAACACAATATCCATTACATTACACTCAATTGATTATGCAGTAATTCAGTATTAAAAGTAAATATGATATTGGTGCAGTGTCTCTGTCAGTATCGTATAAAAAATTACTCTCGCAATACTATTTTGTACCATAATACACAGTGCTCAAATTTCCAAATGTATTTTGTTCGCGTCTCAAAAAGCACTTGAACTATTTGGATACAAGCCGCGCAGTACGTAAAGATTTTTCATCAAAACGTTCATCCATGCCCCAAATGTGTATTTCATTGCCTTAAATGCACTTTAAAGCCATAAAAATTCAAGATGTCCACTGAATGTACCCAGGATTCCCCTTCCCAACTGTAATTATTTCAACATGTCATGAAGAGTATCCATTCTGCGCAGTACTTTTGGAGTTTTCATCAAAATGTTAATCTGTGGCCAAAACTTGCATTTTGCAACCTAAAAAGCACTTAAAAGTGGTCTTTACAGTATATTTCGTCAAAAATAAAACAGTGTTTTTCGGGGTATGCGTTCAAATCACAATAATATAGATGCACGTATTCCCAAAAGTTTCTTTACATAGACTTAAATGTGTTCTGTCATAATCCCGTGGGGTGGAAAACAGTCCTATTTTCTTGCCGACCACCAAGCAGCTGAGCCCAACCTGTTCGAGGCCCCTAGTTTTCGACCGGGCGCTATAAACTCCGTCTCCCGCCTGGCCGTAGAAGTCAATTTGTGCCGAGTTAATCCGGTTACGTGGCCTCGGCACATGAGCGTAAACCTCCCCTTGCTGTGCCTCTTCTCAGCGTGTCTTCCTGATTTGATTCCTCAAATAAAATCAATAGTTCATAAAACACTGAGATACATCAATGCAGGAAGAGCAGTAAAAAGCTCCCCGATGTGCCCGTCGGCCGCCTTGTCTCATGTACTCCAGCCCTCATGCTGTTAACTTTAGTGCTGTGTCTACAGGCGAACTAGGGAGCAAAAAGAAATGAAGTAAATAGAAAAACGCTCTTCCAGGATGCAGAGCTTCCACAGCGTCGTTTTGTTTTATTGACGGGTGGTGGCTTGTCAGCATGTGTTTCGTTTTGCCCAATTGTTCGATCAGTGTCTTTTCGGAGAGTCAAAGGTAAAGTGGTAGATGAGCACTATAAAATCAGCAATATAACTTCAGTCTTGCAATTGGCAGACTTAAAGGTAGCATTCCCGTGCCTACAGGTCAAGTGAGAGCGCTGTCACGATCCCATCGTGAGCATATACACCACATGTGTCAAAGTGGCGGCCCGGGGGCCAAATCTGGCCCGCTGCATCATTTTGTGTGGCCTGGGAAAGTAAATCATGAGTGCCGACTTTCTGTTTTTGGGTCAAATTAAAATGAAGAGTATAGATGTATATTAAATTTCCTGACTTTCCCCCTTTTAAATCAATAATTGTAATTTTTTAATCCAGTTTTTCTGTTTTTAGTTCAAAAATAATTTTGTAAAATCTAAAAATATATAATAAAAAAAGCTAAAATAAATTTTTTTTTAGATCTATAAAAAACTGAATATTCAGGGCTTTTAATCTATTTATAAAAAAAAATCTAAATATTATATCTAAAATGGTCCCGCCCACATGAAATCGAGTTGACGTTAACACGGCCCGCGAACCAACCCTAGTCTGACACCCCTGATATACACAATCTTGACTATTTCGCCACTGGGCATGCGAGAGTCCTGTGTCACTTGGTCTCAAGCAATGATAGTGGATTTATGTATAAATATATACATATATATAATGCATTGCAGTGAAAAAAAATGTCATAAAGGCATTCTTTCAGTATCAAGCCTCGTCTTGATCTCTATTGGAATCATCAAATAATCACCCTCCTCTTGTTTCCCCTCCAACTCTGAATTATTAATTGAAATGGATCTCGAAGGGCTTTGGGGCCTACCGTCTCAGATTCATCCAGTGGTTGGGAGATGATCAGAGGATCTAATCTCCCACAAATGGGGTTTGGGACAGCCAGCCCGGACATCACTGGGGACACATCATAACCGGCGAGGCAGTGAGTGGGTGGGACAGGGCTGTTAGTTGTCAGGTAATATATCCCGTCTCTCCGCCGTGAAGACAGGCCGGAAAATCTGGCTTCTCGTTGGGTTAATGCAATTTTGCCGGAAGTTGACCTTACGTGTGCTTTACTGCGTTGCGAAGTCTGCTGATGCGTATCTAGATGATGCCGACAAAGATACGACGTAATTTACCGTGATGACCGCGCAGCGCCTGATGAAGGAGTCCGACCGGCCTTGGCCCTGGAAACACTCCCCGGAGCTCCCGCGCCCATTTTCCGCTGATAAATTTGGTCTGCTAATTGCGAGTCGAAAGCTGTTAGCAAGTGCAGCGGGTGTTCCGCTCGCCAGGGGTGGCTTTACAACCCCCCACCCCCCACCACCACCACCACCTCGAACTCTCCGCCGCAGTGCTACTAATGCGCTGTGGCATCCGCCGCGGTGCCAGCAGATTGCTCAGGCGGGAACGCGTCACATTGTGTCGTATTTAACGCGGGATAAAAATGTGTCAGGGTTAATAAGGTCAACGCCACCCAAGGGCCTTTTTCACACGCATCTATTCCGTTACACTAACGATTTGAGGAATGAAATGTCTGTTCTTCAAACGAGTGATACTTTATTGCCGTGCCGTTATCAATCTTCTCTCACAAGCTACTGTCATCGTTAGATGAGGCTCAAATAAATTTTGGCAGCAATCTGTCAAAATATGGAGGAAAAGATCTAAGTTGGCCCTGAAAGAACCGCTTCAATCTACTGATTGTCCAGTGGATTCTCAAGCATGTTTTTTTCTGGACTTTTGTAGTTTTGTCCAAAAAATGCCATTGCGAACTGAAAAAGCCATTTTGGACTGAAATAGCAGACTTCCAGTACATTTTAAGTATGATTTTTCTGAGCCTTTTTTTCTGGTATACTGGGATGAAAAGCTAAAATATTAGTCTTGTGCTTTTTTGGAGCATGACTTCTTGAGTCTTTTTTATTGGTCAATTTTTGATAGACACACTTACCAAATGTCACGTTCCCTAAGTGCAACTGGCATTGTGGACTGAATATTCTCAAATTTTTCTCAAAAACACTCAAATTTTACTGTCCAAACTTCTACTTGGAAATCAGCCATTACATTTTTGAATGGCATACCTCCTATTATTTGTATTTTTTTTTTAGATTTTATCATTTCATGAGGCTTATTTGTGGCTATATTCAATATAAATTATCCTCATTAGGGTCGCGGGGGTCAATATAAATATCCCTGCCATATTTCTTTTTTTAAAGACGCTCCAAAAATACCCAATAATGTTGTAAATTAACCTAAAACAGACTTGGCAGGACATTTTTGTTTGCTCTCTCTGCGATAAACGTTCCTATAAAATGTTATACTCCTAACTACATCAGTCTTTGAGGGTTGATTGACTTTACTTTATCAGTAATATATTAATAATACTTAAACAACTCAGAGTAAATCCACGACCACAAACATTTTTGGGGCGGTGGTCCTCACCTGCTTGCTATTTTCACACCTTTCATAGACTTTAACGTCCAAATGCCGGTGGCAACTGTCAGTAGTTCTTTTGCGACTGAATGAGAACAAACCCCTTGCAGCAGTTTCCCTGTCTCCCAACTTTTTTTTACTTCTTTTTCCCAGGCCAGCAGATTATCTTTAGCCTCATTAATCCGAGTAACAAGAGGCTAATATACGTGTAAGTGTGTGTGTGGGCCGCTTAGACTAGCCGGCTAAATTAGCTCGCATCCGTTTAACACACATCCATCACGGTGGCGAAAGCTCCTTAACGGCAACGCGGTGCCCGCTAATACCGAGCCATGTGTCAGCTTTCATTCCATTTAACACGTCGTCGCTGAGGAGAAAAAAAATACTAACCCCCGCCACCGCAGGGCGGGCAATTAATCAGGGGACGTCGGAATATGAGAAGAGATGATGGCGCTTTCTTGTTCCCACATATCATTCATGTGGCATTCATCTGTGACACGTCCTTACAAATTGAAGGCGATTAGGCCTGTTTGTGTGTAAGTGTGTGTGTGTGTGTGTGATCTACTTCAGTGATAGCAGGTAATTAAAGGGCGGCAGCATCTGGACACTCCCATCTTTTAAGGACCGGCTGTCCTGGGCAGACCTTTCTAGGCTCAAAACAATCTCATTAAGGACTGGTATTTGTAATCGAAGCGTCTGCAGCTTTTTTTTTTTTTACTCATTTTAGTCCATTTGTGTAGTTGGGTAACGTCTTCTATCCAATTTATCACAACTCCAACTCCAATTGCATCCAAATCATTTTTTTCGGCGACAAAAGTGTATGCGCTCGGTTCAGGTAGTCGGAATTCGCAACGACCGCCGGCGTGAGATGTGACGGGGTGAGACAAGGTCTTATCTTTTTCCTGCTTTCACATGGCATCTGTGAGTCATTGCGCCTTAGGAAAGTGGCATTGGGGGAGGTCTGCGACATCAGTGTGGGATGGGACGCGTTCGGTTATCTTATATTGATATGTGCGCACTACAGCATGAATCAGGAGTAGATTTATATTCCCGTTCCCAGAGAAAAATTCCCGTTCCCTCGAGTCCCGATGTTTCCGGGGTTTCTTTTCTCTCCCACCCTTCAAAACGTCGTACCATTGCTCGTGTTTTTCTGTCATAGTTTCAAACATTGTGTATTTTCTTGTGGTAGCTTTAAAGCAAAGTGATCTGTTGACTACATTCGTCACATAATGTATTTATTTTCAATCGTTTCATATTTCCACATGCATTTTCATTCATGCTGGAGGCTATCCCAGCTAACCATGGACACCAGGCGAGGGACACCCTGAATTGGTGGCCAGCCAATCACAGGGCACAAGGAGACGGCCAACCATACACGCTCATACTCATAATTAGGGGCAATATAGAGTGCCACTATAATCATCTGTAAATCCTAACATGAGGAATACACTATGTATACATGCCATAATCCATTTCAAAGAAACGCCTCTCGTCCTAATTTTGTCATAACGGGCAAGCTGCTTAATTACAGTAGCCTTTTGGAATGGATGAAATTAAAAAGAAATAATTTATGCTCTAGTTTGCATCAATTGGAGTGGAAGGAATAAACCAACACAAGGCTGTTTTTAACTGTTTTTGGGCACTCATTTAACTCATTGGTTAATTTAGATTGGTGTTAGACATCCAATCCATTTTGAATGATGGTTTCTAGTCCTCACAGTTGGACTCTGTTGTTGTCTCTTCTGTACCGCTTATCCTCACAAGGGTCACAGGGGGTGCTGGAGCCTATCCCAGCTGACTTCGGGCACCAGGCGGGAGACACCCTGAACTGGTGGCCAGAGAATCGCAGTGCACGAGGGGATGCACAGCCATTCACGCTCACAATCATACCTAGGGGAAATTTTGAGAGTTCAACCAGCCAACCATGCATGTTTTTGGGATGTGGGAGGAACCCAAAGTACCCAGAGAAAACCCACGCAAGCTCGGGGAGAACATGCAAACTCCACACAGGAGGACCGACCTTGGATTTAACCCAGAACCCCAGAACTGTGAGGCCGACACGCTAACCACTCATGCGCCAGGCCGCCTAAATAACATATAATAAAATAATAATCAACTTTAGAGTTGTATTGGTGGCCACAACCAGAGTATATTTCTGTTTTTATTCATCTTTTTTTAATTTGTTAAAACAGTGGCATCATAAAACAGTTTCATGATTAATAATAAAATATATACTGTACATATAATTATCATTAAAATATTATATTAATATATAAAAATATAATAAAAGACCACATTTTGGGTCATGAAGGCTACAATTGTATACCAAAAGTTAATATTGTGGCCTACATCATTCAAAATGTGATATCCAAGCATGCGGTTGCCAGATATTTATGATATCATGTTTTTCAAAATGCCAATATTTTTGTCTATGCAACCTTGTTAACCATGGATAGTAAGTCAGTCTTTGCTTGTCGCTCAGTTTATCAGCATCTTTGTCCACAACTACATGTGAAGCCTTCCAGGAAATCTTGGTTCCTGGCTCCAAAAACTTTGAAGCAATTACTACATTTGGAGCTTGATTGATGATTGTGGCTGAACAACCTGTTCCAAAACCATAGCTTTCACTATTTGCTACCATATTTATCAAAGCTGCGATCCCCACCCCATCCCATACATTCCTGGGCCTCCCCGCGGTCCTCTTCCAGCCCTGACAAATGACCCCAGAACTACTGTACAGTAACTGGAGATGGATATTGAACTGTCAAGTGTATTTCCCTGCATGAAAGTCTTATATTTAATTAGTAGAGGCTTGGTTAGCCAACCAATCCCACTCAATATCACAGGACAGAGTTGCTTGTGGCATTAATGGATAATGAATAATGATCAACGATGTAAGTGAGACACTTCAAATGCACTCCAACACCTGTTCCTCTCCGCAATGGTGTTTTTGTTTTTTTGTCACGTCTGTATAGGGGCCTTATCTGCACATCACACATTTTTTCTCTTGGTTATGTTGATTCAAAAACATTTGCATACAAGACAACAGGGGTGGGAAACAAGGTGACACACATACGGGTCCTACGTTCAATATCCCGGTTTCGCCCTGTAAACTCTTATGATCCGCCGCGCCCCGCCTCGCCCGACCTTGAGGATACAGGCGGATTTTATTATCCTGCTACCCCATATGGATACTGATACCCCCACCAAGGAGATTTTTTTCTTTTTTTGTCATAGTGAGTTATTAGTTTTGATTGATTTCCCCAAAAAAGGTGGTGCGGGTGAGATATTTAATATTATTTTCTGGTACATAAAGCAGGAATGCTAAAATAATTCAAAAATCTAAAATTTTCTAATCTTGAAGAAAATGAAGTCAGCATTATTTGGTCTTAATTAATTCATGTCAATCAATTCAAGCCATACGATCCATAAGAATCTTTTTTTTCCTGCTTATAGGTAAAAAATAGATTTGAGATGAAAAAACAAATCTCTGATTTTTTTTTTCTCACCAAAAATGTTATTTACATGGTTTTTTTATCCCTCTACTTTAGGAGACAATAACAAAAATAAAAAAGCACAAAACAAGTTTAACACTTTATATGGCAATCATTAAACCCATTAACAGCGTTTGATATCCCACATTCTAAAGACATGCAGGGTAGGCTGATTGAACACTCAAAATTGCCAATAGGTATGATTGTGAGCATGAATGATTGTCTGCCTCCTCGTACCCTACGATTGGAAGGCCACCATTTCAGGGTGTCCCCCGCCTCGTGCCCGAAGTTGGCTGTGATATGCTCCAGCACCTTCCGCGACCCTTGTGTTCAGAAAATGAATGGCTTAACATACAACTTTTCTGTGTTCCTGCTGGCTAATGTTATCCCATGCCATATATTTGCTGTGCTCCAAGAGTCAACCTTGGAAAAGCAAATAAACTCTGGCATTGACAGCCTTCCATGTACCCGCTCCATAAATCACGCCTAACCCCCCTCTAAAGCTGAAATGACCATTACCATATAGACCTATACTCTTTACCTTGACTTTCACCCGGTTCTATGTGCAGGTCTCCATGAATTGCGACTACGTTTTTGTCAACGGCAAGGAGACGCGAGGCTCCATGAACGCCAGGGTCATCTTCAGCTATGAGCATCTGAGTGCTCCCCTGGAGCTCACAGTCTGGGTGCCCAAGCTCCCCCTGTGGGTGGAACTGTCTGACAACAACTTGAGCTTCATCAAAGGATGGAGGGTCCCCATTCTGCCTGACCGCAGGTAAGGGTCTTGCGCACACCCACATATAGTCGCTCAGGACGCGTTTCAAATGGCGTAACTTAGGAGCTCCCGTTTTTAATCCACTGTATTCACTACATAAAGGTAAATGAGTTAAATGACAAAAATATTCATGAATTCATTCATTCATCAATCTAGCGTTTTCAACCAGCCTACATGCATGTTTTGGCATGTGGGAGGTAACCGGAGTACCCAGAGAAAACCCACGCAAGCCCAGCAAGGACATGCAAACTGCACACAGTGAGCACCAACCTAGGATCGAACCTTCAACCCCGCTAACCGCCGGGCCGCATGACAAAATGATAATCATAAAAATGAAAGATTGGGGCTGCTGAAAATGTTTTTTTCAGATAAGGGCTGCTCTAAATATGAAATTATGCCATTAAGACCATTCAAAATGTTGTTTATTTTCATGAGAGTATTTTTTTTTTAAACCCACACATTTATGGGCCAAAAATGCATAAAAGCTGACAGTAAAGTTTAAGTCCATCCTACACACACAAGCACATGCATACAAATCATATATAGTTTTAGGTAGATTTTCCCAAATCAGTTCTTTCTCGGTGCTGTACTCAGTGTCTGTCATTCAACTTTTGTTTGACTACAGTTCATTTATTTTAATTTATGTACTACACACATCAGGGTGTACCCCACCTCTGGCCCTCTGGGATTGGCTCCAGCACCCCCCGCAACCCTAATGAGGATAAAGCGGTTCAGAAAATGAGATGAGACTACATACACAAACACACACACATTCGCATAACATAGTTTTTTGTTAGTATACCGTTTCCTTAAGTAATTTATTCATTCATTTAGTGGGTGGTGTCAGACTATCTTGGATTTGGGGGTTACACTCTTGATGGGCACGGAATGGACAATTTGTATGCAGGCGCCAAGGTTATATTTTTATGGCAGTACAACCAGTCCAAAGAACTGGAATGCATTAAACGTTGGATGCTCACTTTCTGGATCAATAGAAGCGTCTGAAATCCATTGATTGTTGCATCGGAGTACAAACGAGGCCTGATAAAAATATGCGCCTGTGTTACAACGTGCAGACAAACAGCTGGATCAAATGACCTCTAGTTTTCATTTTGGCTTCACTGCAAGTAGATAAAGCCCATCATGTCCTGTTAATTTGCGTTTGTTTATAGAATATAATCAAATCCTGTCAGTGATGCTGTGACAAAATCAAGGCCATAAACGAAGTGGCTGGTAACTGCAAATCATGGCAACCATCATAATATTAAGGCTTTACAGCAACGATGTCCAAACTATGGCTCGTGGGCCAACTGCGAACAGTTGCCCTGTTTTTATTGGCCCCCAGTACATTTTGAAACATAATTAAATATCAGCCACACAGAAGCTTGAATCCTGTTGAACTACTCATCTTTACAGCATGTTGAAAGTTGGATTGGATGTCTACAACATAATTGGCAGCCAATATTTACCGTATTTTCTTGCATGTACGCCGTATTTGTCACTCAAAAAATGAATCGAGCGTATGGCTTATATGCGCAAATTAGACATGCACGAAACTGCGAGGTGACAAAGAAGAAACGCCATAACGCAAGTCAATGCGGCCGATACGGCCATTTATTTCAATTTATTTTGATGTCTATGAATGAAATTCAAGAAAAAATAAACCATATCTTGCATAAAGCGTAAAATAATCACTTGTTCCTGCCAGCAGATGATCCTTTCGATTCATCCAGTATCTCAGAAATACCATGTGCGACGATTTTTCTTAAGATTTTCTCTTCAAAGTAAAACGTTTCTACTCCCTATTAAAACCATGAATATGGAGGTGAAAATTGTGAATCAGGGGGCCTCTTATACGAGAGAAATTGTAAAATTCAACGATTTTAAGGCAATTTTAAGGGTACGGCTTATACGCGAGAAAATATGGTAACACTAACCAATCAATACATTTTAAAAACCCAGTCTTTCTTTACCTGATTCCAATCCACTGTTTACCAAATGAAAGCAGAAGGATCTGGAGTCTGCCCTGGCGACTTTCGATTTTTCTGAAAGCCGCCTTCCGAAAATATAAAAGTTTGGACACTGCTTTACAGTATCTGACTACCTTCAAAGGACATTTGCCCCTGAACTTGAATTCATTGGCACTGATTATTGAAAGAGCATTGGCCTTGTTAGTGAGAAACCCTTGAAAGGGTCTTTGTTGGTCTTGTTTTGTTCCAATTAGACGAAACATGGCACAGAGCTGTAGCTTTGCCAAACGATGCTCTCAGGTGCAATTTCATCAGGTTTGTCGTGGCGGCACACCCGGGATCTCCCCATACCTAACCCGGTTAGTCACCGTGGCCGAGATGGAGTCTTCATTAGCGTCGTGAGGACGACTACCCGAGGCTTCTCAGAACAAAGAAGGGTTTTTCCACACCTCGGCGGGGATGATGAGAGCTTTTCTCAATATCAAATGTGTTGAGGACTTTTTTTCTCTCTCTCAATGGCAGTCATTTAACTTGAGTGCGCTTGTGGGTTGTTGTTTTTTTCACATCAATGGGTGAAGATGAATTCCTTTATGCTAGCTTGCGCAATTGAAGGCAAGATATGTTGCTTTGTTGATCTTGCAAAGACTTACTTGAAACACAGGACAAATTAAGTCGCTTGGGTTGTAATTTATTGACGGCCATAGAGAGCGATTGACATCCAATTAATTCTTTCAGTGCCACTGACGATGATGTATTTCTTTTAATACTGTGAATTGAACCGTTGTTCACTGAGGGTAGCTTAAAAAATATTAAAGGAGGACCATCTTAAAATTATTTATTTGTTAAATACAAGATCAAATCAGGTTTAAAATGTTTTTTAAGTGTTACGTCATTGACTGCCATTGATAGACATACACTTCATTTTGACTGGAAGTTTGGCACCAGCCATATTTAAGCTTCTTGTGTGGGCCATATCCAATGATATTTGCATCATTTTCTGTGGGCCAATAAAAACTGACCAGAGAACTTGGCCTGGAGGTCATAGTTTAGTTTCATCTGTAGTTTTTATCAACAGCCAATTAGTTAAGGCTTGGATCTGTGTGGGTTTTTTCCAGGTACTCTGGTTTACCCCCATGTTGCTAAATAATGCATGCTTGACATATTGGTAACAAAAATTGTATCTGCGTATCAATGTAAACGTAAATGCTTGTGACATGGCATTGGCTGGCAATAAGGCTGACCTAAAGTTAGCTGCCATTGGCTCCAGCACCCCTGGCAACCCTTCGGGAGGATAAGGGACTTGAAAGATAAACAACAAGATTTAAAATGGATTGAGTGTATATCTTTCTCAATGGCAGTTAATAAGTTAAAAAACAAAGAGCAGCCAATAGGAGATTGAAACTCATTCAACGCCTTTGACGCGTATAGAAGTCAAACAACCCGTCCTCCGATGACTAACGGCCGTCCTGACGACAAACGAGCCCGTAACACTTCATTTAGGGGATACTTAACGGCGCCGCGCTTGGCTGCCGTCCTCGCCGCCGGAGTACATCATCCACCACGCAAAGCACTTCAACACGCGCTGAATGCAAACGCCACGTTTAAGGAGCTGGCTGAGGGACGGGGGGGAGTTCAAATGACCCTGGGTGCCTACAAAACATATTGCAAAGGCTCCAATCTCTTTTTTTTATGTTTTAACTTGTCCATTCAGTCAGTCAACCGCCATTTATGGTCGCAGAGTGCCTTTCAGAATAATTCATAATACCCGAGATTGGTAAGCACCATATTGAAAACATTGGTTATAGCTTTACCCCTGTTAGTTGTATTAATAGAAAAAAGCCACTGTAAATTTAGAAAATATGATATACACCATAAAATTCTATTTATGATAAAGTATGGCAAAAATTGTCATTTTGTTTAGGAAAATTTAGTTTGCTTGTTATGCCTCATAAATAAGTGTATTTGAAAAAAGGAATCATATGAGAAGAAATTCAATAGAAAGAATAGGAATCTTACTATAACTGCTGTAATATAAACAAACTAATCATTTTAAAAGAAAAAATATTCTATAAAGGGGATACATCTGTATTTTATTCCAAGATTGAGAATATTACTCAAAGAAATTTTATCAGTCCTTGGCTTTCACAAGTTAATTTAAAAAAAACATCAAATGAATGAAAAGCTAAGCCTTAATTAAATATTTTACTGTGATATTTTTTTTTTACAAATTTGGGAGGAAAGGGGAGTTGAAATGAACCCCCCAAAATACTGAAGAGGTTTTGTCCATAAAGTTCCACTATTGGCCACTAAATTGTAGCGCACACTAGATAAACTTTTTATAAATGGATTAAAAGAACTGGATTAAAAGCCCTTAATATTCAGTTTTTTATAGATCTAAAACAATGTTTATTTTAGCTTTTTTTTTTAAATATATTTTTAGATTTTACAAAATGATTTTTGAACTAAAAACACAGAAAAAAATGATTAAAAAATTACAATTATTGATTTAAAAAGGGGGAAATCAGGAAATTTAATATACATCTATACTCTTCATTTTAATTTGACCCTAAAACAGAAAGTCGGCACTCATGATTTACTTTTCCGGGCCACACGAAATGATGCGGTGGGCCAGATTTGGTCCCCGGACCGCCACTTTGACACATGCTTTATAACAATTTAAATTTAACCAAGAAAGACGAAAAAACAGGAAATATTGCAGCTCCCCAAACACAATTTGTACTGTAATTTTATCATTATCTCACTGGATTGGACGTTTATCGCTGTTTGTGGCGGTGAGTTGGCTTCTTTCTTCCAATCAGTTTATACTACACTATAGTCAGTCAGACTAGACGGGAGCTTAATCGGATGAGACAGTATTCATCTGGCCAAGGAACAATATCAACCTTACTAAAACTAAACTGGAGCCTGAGTGCTTTCTGTCTCTGTCAGAGAAGAAGCGCCTCCGTGTCTGCGTTTTTTCCCCCCTTCTATCGCGTTCGGAGGGGTTGACTCTCAAGTGGTCCGCTAAACTCACTTATACCTGAGCGTACAGTGGCCTTGGGGCTCTTGTTTGACTGGCACGAGACATTACGCAAATCCCAGATGACAGCCAGGCGCACGCTGTAAATGGATTAAATGGATGTGGATTAAGATTTGAGTTGGAAATGCTGGAAAGAAATTTAAAGTTTATTTCAGAATTATGATTTTTTTTTCCTAGCCCGTACAGCACTTGTCTAAGTGGCGGCCCGGGGGCCAAATCTGGCCCGCCACATCATTTTGTGTGGCCTGGGAAAGTAAATCATGAGTCCCGACTTTCTGTTTTAGGATCAAATTAAAATGAAGAGTATAGATGTATATTAAATTTATTTTCCTTTCCTTTTAAATCAATAGTTATAATTTTTTAATATTTTTTTTCTGTTTTTAGTTCAAAAATAATTTTGTAAAATCTAAAAATATATAAAAATGCTCAAATAAACATTGTTTTAGATCTATAAAAAACTGAATATTCAGGGCTTTTAATCGTTGACGTTAAAGAGTCTGACACCCTTGCCGTACAGGCAACCCCTTTAACCCATTGGCTACCATTGACAGGGCTAGATGTCCATTCCAGTTTGACTGGGAGGGGCAAAGCGAGCATTCATAGTAACTCTTGAAATGAGAAATCAAGTATTATTGGGGTTGTAACCAATGTTTATTTCTGTTTGTATTCATTCAATTTAATTTAAACAAGATTTTGTTTACCTTTTTCTCAATTTAGAAATGAAATATATTCAAATTAGGCAGTGGGTGAACGGGTTTGCACATCGGCCTCACAGTTCTGAGATTAAGGGTTTGATCCCAGGTCCAGACCTTCCTGTGTGGAGTTTGTATGTCCGCCCTGGGCTTGCGTGGATTTTCTCCGGGTACTTTGGTTCCCTCCCACATCCCCAAAACATGCAATGTTGGCTAGTTGACACTCTAAATTCCCCCTTAGGTATGGGTGTGTGCGTGAATGGTTGTCCTTTGTCTCCTTGTGTCCTGCTATTGGCTGGCCACCGATTCAGGGTGTCTCCTGTCAGCTAGGATAAGCTCAAGCACCCCCCACAACCCTTGTGAGGATAAGCGGTTCAGAAAATGAATTAATATATTAAAATGCAATCATGATAATAATTTTATAAAGATAAATATATAATAATTCCTACTATTTAAGTTGTTTTTCAAACTGCCACTTATAATCACATTATAAGTACTTACTGTAGGTCTAATGTATTTATTTCAAAGAACCTTTATTTATTTATTTTAAGTCATTTATAGCATCATTAATGCTGATGGAAAATTTAATAGGAAATTGTACCACTATGCTATAAGGTCACTGATACCATAAATGGTAATTATTTGGTAGAAAACCTTACCGAATGGTATGACATAAAGTCAATGATTATGCTGTTGAGTTGAAATTTATACAAATCGGAAATCTGATAACATCAGCAATCATGGCGGAATTTAATAGAAAAACCACGATTGAGGAAGTCGGTTAAATAAAATCAGAGTGTGCCACTCGCTGTCCGATTTGTTAAAAAGCTGCCCTAACTTTCACTGCCAAATGCTGAGCTGAGCGTCATCTGTTCTTAAGGGGCTGCGCTCTGTTTCCAATTTGTCATCCTAACGACGATGACACTCTCAGCACTCGTCGCACCTTGATGATGTGAAGCCCCCCAAAATCTTTCAGCAGGGAATAAACGATAAGATGCCAATTCTGCAATATGAGATGGCACAGTGTTATTTTACGCGCTTCCTCCTCCTCTGCCTCTTAAGATTTCATCACTAACTTTAGTACTTCAAAGTATTCCATACTTTTCCTATTAAATGTGTTACAATACACCTTTTTGTACATTTTTTCATGGATTTTCATAACCACTTATAATGTCAACACTTTACCACTTTATGGCACAGTTTTTTTTCATTGACTTGAATTTTTTTCTAATTTTCATAGCTTTACAGATAAATTTGAGGACCATGTTTGATTTATGCTACACAACTTTGGATCATTTTTTGTTGTCATCCTTGACCTTGCATACTATTTTGTACATTTTTTTAGTAAACTTTTATGAATATAAATTCACAATTAGGACAGCCAGGCGGCTGAGTGGTTAGCGCGTCGGCCTCATAGTGGGGGACCTGGGTTCAAATCCAGGTCTGTCTACCTGTGTGGAGTTTGCATGTTCCCCCCAGGCCTGCGTGGGTTTTTTCCGGGTACTCTGGTTTCCTCCCACATTCAAAAGTCATGCACGATAAGCTGATAGGACACTCTAAATTGCCCCAAGGTATGAGTGTGAGCCTGAATGGTTGTTTGTCTCCTCGTGCCCTGCGATTGGCTGGCCACCACTTCAGGGTTTGTCCCCCCCCTCTGGCCCAAAGTCAGCTGGGATAGGCTCCAGCACCCCCTGCGACCCTTGCAAGGATCAGCGGTTCAGAAAGTGAATGAATGAATTTTTTGGAGTCATGCAGTGAGGATAAAGCGGTTCAGAAAATGAGATGAGATGAGAATTCACAATTAGAGAATTTTGTGTCGAATAGAACCAAATCATCAAAATTATTCCTCATTTTTTACTAAATTCCATAGCTACTGATAATTTCACTGGTAATTTTATGCCATAGTTTCTTCAGTTTTACTGTTAATTAATTGGCTACAATTGACGGCGATCGCTGCCTGGCGCTTCCAGTTGAATTGGATTGGACGTCTATCGCCGTCAATGACAGCAATTGCGTTTGTATGCCACTAGGTGTGTTTGGCCGAGCCCCAAATTTGGAACCCGGGTCGTGTAAGTTCTCACGGCAGAACTTGACACGCTGCCACTTCCTCCTCCTCGACATTCATGCGACACGGCGGAATCATTAATTCGGAGAACAGGTCCAATTAGAAGTATTTATGTTCCAGCGCTGCTTTGACAAGATTAAAAAAAGAGACGCAGAAGGAAACACAATGACTCATTCGGGATTTGACGGTTCACTCTCTAGTCATTTTTATTTCTAAGTTTCATTTTGCAAAAAGACAATATCTGCAGTAATGCACCTTTCTATTTTTGTGTATTTGTTTTAATCGTGTTTTATTTATTTTTTTAAATTTAAATAGCCCCTTTGGAGCAACAAATGGGACCGAATGAAATACCAAAATACATCTTTAAATAAATACTACTCAAATGTGTCATTAATTAATTAAAATACCAGCTCATTTTTTTAATTTAAAACCATACAGAATCATTTTCCTATTTAATTATTTCATGGAAACACTTCATGAATTTTGATATAAGCTAATTAATAAGCTAATTACTGACACAAAGGCACTTTGATTCATTTAATCCCCACTTTAATTAATTAATGACACATTTAATATTCATCTTTTTTTTCATTCTCTCCTTTTTGGTCTTCCTTAAGCACTGGCTAACAATGTATTTTTTGTTTCATTCATTCATTTTTCAAACCGCTTACCCTCACAAAGGTAGCAGGGGGTGCTGGAGCCTATCCCAGTCAACTATAGACACCAGGCGGGGGACACCCTGAATTGGTTGTCAGCAATTCGCAGGGCACAAGAAGACGGACAACCATTCACGCCCACATTCATACTTAGGTCCAATGTAGTCTTTAACCAGCCTAACATGCATGTTTTAGAATGTGGGAGGAAACTGGAATACTCGGAGAAAACCCACTTAAGGCCGGGGAGACGCAATTTACAGTGGTACCTCGACATACGATCTTAATCCGTTCCGAGACTGAGATCGTATGTTGAGCTTTTCGTAACTCGAGCGAACGTTTCCCATTGAAATGATCTAAAAACAAATTAATTTGTTCCAACCCTCTGGAAAAAACACCAAAAACAGGATATTGGATTGGAAAATGTTTTATTTATTCTAATTCGCCATCTATTAACAAAGTAACACATAACTAGTGGTTTAATAGTAATAAAATGTGTTTAATATAACTAAAATTGGGCGGATTTCGCCGATGGGAGAGAGAGACGCACAAAGGGGGCGGGTTGGGGTTTCGGGGGGACTTTCCACGACAACGCACTCGTAACGGAACAAACAAATTTAAATTAACTTGGATTAATAAATACAGACACTCTCAAACATACGTTTAATGTAACTTTACACAAAATTGAATTGTAATTTTGTTTTAATTTTTTTTACCTTCGTTCTGGGTGGGTTAGCGGTTTGCCACGCCTCCACCCTCATGTTCGCTATCGATGGGCTGTTTGCTGTTGTATTGCCTTCAAAATATTCCGAAAATGATGCACACAAATGTCCTCACAATAGGATAACGCGGGACCACTTGCCAACGAGAAGTAGTCTTGAATGAGCGATCGCGGGAGCTAACAGGCTAAGGAAGGAATAACAGCCTACCCACGTATTGATTGTGGGTAATGAAGTTTTATTCTGAGAAAGGGGGCCATTGGCTATCGGTGTTGTGTGCACGAGTATACTTCATTACCCAGAAAGCCCTCTTTTTGCCCGTGTTTCCTGGTCGATGCGTAGGAGAAACTCGTCTGAATAAATCGTTCAGTGCTCATAGATATCTGTTATACACGAAAGAGATGCGGCAAAAAAGACAGTGCGCTACAATGATAAACAGCCTCTCATGTCATGGCCACCTGGCTTGGTCGCATCTCGAAATTTTGATCGTATCTAGGGCGAATTATTCGATCGAAATTTTCATCGTACCTCGAGCATGTCGTAGGTAGAGCTGATCGTAGGTCGAGGTACCACTTTATATAGTTTGACAGACTATATAAGACTATACAGAATATATTATTGTTTCCAATAATATATTTTCATTTTGAAATCCTATCAAAGGAGCGCAAGGGACAGCGAGGCGGACGACGACGAGGACGACCGGCGTGTGAGCCGTGGCTGCACGCTGCAGTACCAGCGGGCGCTGGTCAAAGTGCTGACGCAGTTCCACACCACGTCCAGCGAAGGCACCGACCAAGTCATCACCATGCTGGGGCCCGACTGGCGGGTGGATGTCACCGACCTGGTCCAGGACTCGCTCAAGGTGGCCGATCCGCGGGTGGCCGAGCTGGTGGACAGGACGGTTCTGGTGGGCCTGGAGCAAGGATCCACCGTCTTAAAGGTTAGACAATGTTTTTTTTTCCCAAAACAGGCAATGTCGTCAAATTGATTGACGGCTGTTTTGTGAGGACGAATGACCATTGCGAGCCTTTCACGCTATTAACCTCAAGGTTAAAACAGCCGTCAATGAGACAGGGTCGAGGTTCCTCCGTAAAGCGGGCGTCACCGGTTACGATCGCCGCCGAGCTGATTTACAGACGCGCGGACGCTCTTTTTGGCGGGCAGGGAAAGTTAAGCTAAAGTTGGGATGAGGGTGACGAATGGCGCTTTAATGGCGTCAGGGGCGAATGCGCCCGCCTGATGGATGGGCGCCAGAAACGGGCAGGAAAGATACAAGGCACCCATTCCTCATCCTAAACGAGTAATTGATCATTTGCAATCTTCCCAAGGCTCTGTGGAATCTGCAGGCAGATGCAGCTCACCCACGTTGAGGGATCAATGGCGTGCGTGTTCACGCCGTATGCGATTATTGGATTGGCGTGCTAACAACAGCCCGGAGACCAGTCGAAAACCCTGTGGTGGTTCTCTATTGGAAGGAAAATTGAAGAAAGGGAGCAAACTGTCATGAATTTCCTATCTTTCAAATCTTGTAATTGGCCCTAAAATAGCGGATTCAAACCTAAATGACTTTTTGTAATGATTGATTTTTGAAACTGGTATTGAAGGCTGTCTTATTTCTTCCAAGTCAAAAGGAATCTTCGTCAAGGGCAGCCAACAAGTGATAAAATTCAGCCTTCTTTTAAAGAACAGTACAGCATCCTCATCATCAATGTTACTGAAAATAGATGATTTATTCCCAGTCCTTGCAGTTGAAATGGATTTGATTTGTCGTTTTTTTACTGTAAATGGTAGCCATTGAGTTGAAGGGTTTAGTCAAACATCAATACTATTTTTCATAATACTGTATATGGAATTTCACCTATTTTTTTAGCATCAACTTAGTGAACATATTAAACATATTTATATAGTTTGACAGAACATATTAACGTTTAAATTGTGTATACAGTGGTACCTCGAGAAATTTAAATGAACTTGGATTACGATGCAGACACTCAAAAATAAGTTTAATCGAACCTAACACTAGCCTTAATTCTAATTTTGTTTGACATTTTGATACCTTTCTTCTCCCGGGTTGGCTCCTTTTGCCCCGCCTCCACCCTGAGTTTCAGATGCAACCTATCGAGGGTAGTTTGCTTTTGTATTTCCTTCAAAATATTCCAAAAATTATGCACACAAATGTCCTCACAATAGAATAACGCACGACCACTTGCCAATGAGAAGTAGCATATACGCCATTCGCTCTTACTGACTAAGGGGAAGAAGAAAAAACACTAAAAATGCAATGCTCCGCCCAGTGCTCGCAGAGACATTACAAAGAGGGAGTTGCGACCAGAGACATTACACGAGGGAGTTGCGGGGAGAGAGACAGTGCCCATGATGTTCTTATGGGAAGCATCTTGCGTCCGCTGTCTGCTCGTATATCAAAATTTGTCATGTAGTATATCAAGATAAATATTTGCCTGAAATTTTACTCGTATCTCGAATTGCTCTATATATATATATATATGTGTGTGTGTGTGTGTGTGTGTGTGTGTGTGTGTGTGTGTGTGTGTGTGTGTGTGTGTGTGTGTGTGTGTGTGTGTGTGTGTGTGTGTGTGTGTGTGTGTGTGTGTGTGTGTGTGTGTGTGTATATATATATATATGTGTATATATATATATATTATTGCTTGGTGGGTAAAGTAAATTTGAACTGATATTGACAACTTTATCTTCAAACAATAAGTCAAGAAACTTGAAAAATGTTTCCAACCATAAAAGTAGAGTATCTAAAATCGTTCTTTCCTTTAGTTTTGCACTATGGTGTCGTGGCGCGTGTAGAAGCGAAATGCTACATTAACATTTTAATTTGTCATTTTGCCCGTCCGTGCTTTAATATGCTTTGCCAGCTCCTCGACGTTCATGCATCATCATCGTAAATAACGTCTTGGAAGGCGACTTGAGCCGCCCCATCGCGCCTCAATTGCATATGCATGTTGTGGTGATGGATTCATGGGCCACAAATTCAGTGGCTGCTGAGGCCTTACAGGAAGGAAAGTTTGAGATGAAGGCTAACAGAGGTGAAAACCTTCAGGGGTTGACAGAGAGAACCAATCGATTCATGCGCAAAAAAAATGGAGGGGGTGCTTCTAAACGGCGGTTTGTGTGGTATCGAAATTTGGATATATATATCATCTTTCTTGGCTATGAGAAATTATAGAGCATGCATTGAAAGGAAAAAAATCTATATTGGTACAAACTGCTGTATAAAAAATGGGAAGAAATACATTTCCTTTCATCTGAGCCATCGACACCAACTAAAGAGGAATAAAGTCCAGTGTTGTCATTTATTAGAGCCCCCAAAAAAGTTTTGTTTCGATTATAATCCATGTTGAATATCACGCAAAAGAAAACTCGTTGAAAAATAAACAAGTTTTAACATTGCTGTTTTATTCTTTTTAAGGGAATTAATCACATTACAGGAACTTTTATTCATGGGAATAAAGTTGGAAATTTATCAAGAAATGTGTTTTTAAAAAAAACAAGAAAAAAATAATTTTCTGAGAAAGTTATAAAATGCAAAACATTTTTTTATCCAATTGAAGCAACACAAGAAAAAAAATATTCCAAAAATCTTTTTACCATGCGATTTGGGTGATATTTTTTGCAGAAATATTTCTAAATATGACAATAAGAATAAAGTTGTAATATTTCGATCAAATGTTTTAATAAGAGGCGACCCAGCGGACGTGTGGTTAGCGTGTGCCCTTAAAGTTCTGGGTTCAATCCCAGGTCCATCCTCACTGTGTAGTTTGCACGTTCTCCCTGGGCTTGCATGGGTTTTCTTAGGGTACTCTGCCTTCCTCCCACATCCTAAAAAGATCCAAGACTAAAGTTATAATGTTCTAAAAAATAAAAACTGAAAGTTAGAAAGTAAGATTTTTTTTGTCAACAGGACAGAATTGACAGGGTTGTCATTTTTTCTTCCCATGATATGAACCAAAGTGCTTTGTAAATTGAGTTAAGTGTGCGTCTCCGTCCCCGCAGGTGGACTCCCCTCTGGCGGTGGATGCGACGCTGGGCCAGGCGGCTTTCTCCGTTACCGACGACAAAGTCTCCATCAGCCAGCTGCGCGTCCACGCCATTTCAGGCTTGAGCCTGTCGCTGCAGCCCAGCCCCGGCAACAGCCACACCACGGTCGCCAAGGCGACCGGCCTCCAGACGCTCGGCGCTCCCAAGCAGGTACGCCAACGCACACATCGCGGTGTGATGAATTCGTGCCGTCTTTAAAAATAACGTGGCTAGAATATTTTTTCTGTCATGTGGGGAATATGTTTTTGAAATAAGAAATGATGAGGAGAAAAATAAAGTCTTGATTTTTTTTTTTTTCCTTTCATGTAATGTAATCAAAGCTTTTGGAAAATGAAAATATATTGCATTGGAATTGAATAGTGAAGTTAGGCGAAGAGTCATTTTCCTGAAGTTAATAGAAAAATAAGAAGGAATATATACTCTATACAAATAGATTTGCCCCTCTCAAAAAGAATCTAATATGGAGATATAAAGTTACAAGTAAATCCTAACATTAAATGTGATATTTTTTACAATAACAACATTTAAAAAGCATTCCATCATCAAAAATTGAATAAGTGTAACATATAAATATCAAGTTTCTTTTATGGTTTAGATTTTTTATGTTGCATATTCATTTAATCATTTTAATGTAACATTGAAATATAGGAAGAAAATGTCAATTTAATGAAAAGGGAAAGATATGCAGGATATATTATAGTTATGATTCTAAAAGAAATATTTTTACTAGACTAATGCTGAAATATGATGAGAATCGTTATTTTATCACAAAGATTGACATATTATAACATATACATATTGAATTTCATGAGAAAAAAGTCCCAACATTATGAGAAAATATTTTGTTAGTTCATTAGTATCAAGCTGTTATACAATTTCAAAATGGCACTTGATGAGAATAGAATTGGAATGAAGATGTGTATACATATAAATTATAAATAGTTTATTCCTCACGAGGCTGCAGAGGTAATTGGCAGCCATTTATCACCTCCAAGCCACGTGTTTGAAATGAAACAACCCATTGGCATGTATGCAAACACACACACACACACACACACAGACACACACATACTGGCAGGTATTTAATTCCCATTTTTCATGCTTTCCGCCTGTTGGCCACCTTGAAATGTAATTATTGCTATGTATTGTTTTAAGTGCTCCCCGAGGCCACGGATGGCGAGGCAATGAAAGTCGGTGACTGGGTCCTCCCAAAGGATTCCGGCAGCTATTTAAAGCCTATTTGATTGGGCGCAAAAATTTCCCCACGGTCTTTGTAACACCTGGAAAGAGTGGAAGTGGTTTATCAACATTTGCGCCACCATTTTGCTTATCCCGATGACATGCAGCTGTTATACCGTTGCGCATTTAGTTCTCCTTTATTTCACTAAGGTGTTTATTCATGTCATTGAATGCGTTTGACTGGAGGATTTCTCGAACCTGACAAAATCTCGTCACCGAGAATCTGTTACTTCACGCACCCCGTTTGAACCCCAAGTTACCTCGCTTGCCTTCACACGGCAGGCGAGATCCAAGACAGCTTCCGACGTGGAAGCTTAGAATCGAAAATGCAGAGTGACATCAGAGCGCAGCCTGGGGTGCGAGACCACCTCCACATGGGGTGTTTTGACAGAGACGCCAAAAAAGCCAACTGTATGTGTTCTCAGCTTTTTCTTTTTCCAATAAAAATACAAAATAAAACGTAAAAAAACGGAATGAGAATAAAACATTTTTTTCTCAGGAATTGTATTTTCTTTCATTTGATAGCTGCGATACAGGCATAATCATAAATCCCAATATTTTGTGGGTCAAAATAGCTGCCAATATGGATTTGGTTTGTCACATTCTGCTTCTAGTCTGGCTGTTTGCTTTACAGAGGTTTCATTACATAGGTGCTATGTAACAGTTGACTTTTAAATCATAGAAGACCATATTTTAGATTCAAATCCGCCAGAGAGTGACAAAAAGGTTTAATAATTCAGACAATAAAGTAGATTCTAATTAGTCTTCCTTTCTCAACTGCCTTCAACCCACCCAGGAAAAAAT
The DNA here is from genome assembly GCF_051989625.1 of Stigmatopora argus. NCBI lineage: Eukaryota > Metazoa > Chordata > Actinopteri > Syngnathiformes > Syngnathidae > Stigmatopora > Stigmatopora argus. The sequence goes on from NC_135408.1 coordinate 5,272,537, forward strand.
ATTCCAACACGATGTCACACTGAAAATGAACCGTAGAGTTTTCTGCATGTTATCCATAGGCTATGTATTATCTTGATGGTTACCGTTCTATCAATATGTATTAGCTAGCGCACCACTAGAAAGCTAGGCATGATTCTCAATTCTTCTTTTGATGTCACAATCGGAATATCTGGGGAAAAAATGGGTGTGTCCTGATGCATGTATTCTCGTACCTGCTGCCAGCAGTCTAATTTTTACATTTTGCTTGTTGCATTTCTTATTTTGATCTTCTGCCTTGTGTAGATATTGAGTCACTCGCTTTGTTTTGGACCCGTCCCCTTCTCCACCCATCACCTTAATTACCCTCAGTGTCTGTTTCTTCCTCTTGGTGTTTGGATGTGTTTTAGGGTTCATTAAATATTGTAACAAGCCTTCTTGGTTTGAGCCGTCTGTTTCAAGGTCCAAGCTTACATCGGCCTCCATGAATCATAATTTGGTTGATCTGGAAACGGGTTGTCGTAAAATAATTTTCCGGTGGTGTGGAGCACTTGAGAACGGGTCTTGGTTCAAGGCTATGTTTCGAAGGTTTTGGTCTAGGCTTGGACTCTAATCCCAAAAAACTTGAACGTGACTTGGTGGCAGTGCTTTCTGTATTGGTCTAGAGCCCAGCACTATACTGACGCTGACATTTGAAAACACGTTTCTGGAGCTTATTTAGATATTTTGATCCTCACCAAAGGTCACAATGAAAAAATAAAGAAAACAGGTTAACTCAAAGGTAACCTGTTCAGAACAGGTCTTCCACCAGAACCGGTTTAATCCGAGCACCTTTGTTTTCTTTACAGGAAGCCAGTTTATCTGTGTGGATGCTCTTCAGCGACAACACGGCCGCCACGCTCTCCTACTTTGACCCCAGGGACTACAATTTCAACGCTTCCACATTGGATGACAAGGTGGTCTCCGTGTCCCAGGAGCCCCAGCAACGTTGGCCCGTGGTGCTGGCGGAGGGCGAAGGCTCCGGGGAGCTGGTACGCGTGGAGATGACCATTGGCGAAGCCTGCCAGAAAACCAAGCGCAAGAGCGTCATCGCTTCGGCATCCGTCTACGTCAGAGTCCGCTTCGGCCCCGAGGAGGACGACTCGGACGAAGAGGTGACCACCGAGGGCGAGGTCGAGTCTCCGGCCGTCACCGGACGCCCCGTTCCGGAGGCAGATTCCGACTCCGGCGGGAGAATTTACGAAACATCCAACGAGCAACCGGCCAGCGTTCCCATCGACTACACAAACTTCCCCACGGCGGGCAATCGGGAGCGACCCACGGAAACGGACGACGAAGAGGAAGAGGATGAGGAGGAAGACGAGTTTGTACACTCGCCCCGCAACATGACCGACCTGGAGATCGGCATGTACGCCCTCCTAGGGGTCTTCTGTCTAGCCATCCTGGTTTTCCTTATCAACTGTATCGTCTTTGTGCTCAAGTACCGTCACAAGCGCATCCCACCCGAGGGCCAGGTTAACATGGACCACTCGCACCACTGGGTCTTCCTGGGAAATGGCCAGCCTCTGAGAGCCCAGTGTGACCTGTGCCCGCAACAGGTGGACAGTCCCGGCAATCCCCTGGACGGCGTCCAGACTTGCTGCCACGGGGACCACCACAGCAGCGGGAGCTCGCAGACCAGCGTCCAGAGCCAGGTCCACGGCCGGGGGGACGGAAGCTCCGGGGGCTCAGCCAAGGAGAGCGGCGAGGAAGCCAGCTCGCCGACGTCCAAGCGCAAGCGGGTCAAGTTCACCACCTTTACCACTCTGCCCACCGAGGACATGCCATACAACTCCATCCCCGTCGCCGACGAGGAGGAGATCCAGTGGGTGTGTCAGGACATGGGTTTCCAAGACCCCGAGGAACTGCACGACTACATGCGCAGAATAAAAGAAATCGCCTGAGAAATCATTCCGGAGAAAATAAATGGCTCCTTTTTATCACAAACAAAGAGAGGGGGGGAAAAAAAAGGCCAACTGTCGTTTCGGTTAGTTTGTTATGTTTAGTTTGCACAGTGCTGTAATCTTACCACACTGAACGAAACAAAAAAAGAGACGGGCACATAAAGGAAGCCAAAGACTCGATGACCCCGAGAGCAACGGCGGCAACAAACAAAGAGGCCTTTGATGAACACTCAAATACTGTCAAAGACTCTCGTAAAAAAATATATATAAAATGTTTTTTTCCTGCCAAAGTAGGTACTTTTTCTTCATGGTCTTTTTTTTTGTCACTTATGATTTGCTTATATTTTCTACATGTCACGGCCAGTCGGAAACCCTGTCAAAGACGACGACCCCTCCGCTCCCGCCCCTTAACTGTCCAATGCCTTACAACCACACTCACTCGTATCAATGGCGACTCGGAAGCGGTGTAGCGTCTACTCTGTAGCAAGCAGCTTTGTGTCTAGGATGAGGATCTTTGCATGGAAAGATGAGGTGCAATCACTTTTAATGTTTTGTAATATGGTTTGCACCTAATCCCAGTTACATGTCATTTTTAATAAGAGTAGTGTGTACATGTGCATTCTTTATTTTACCGTTTACATGGGATCTGGGTAATAGAAAAAACTACATGCATTTAATATCCTTTCCTAACAATCTGGGTACATTTTCAACCAATTTAATTGGAAGAAAATGATGGATTTCTTGTTTTGCAGTTTACATGTGCTTTAGGTAACCTGTACGCGATCCGTGGAATATGGGTAATATATATAATCTGACTACCAATCTGTTCAATGTTATCCATGTCATTTTATTCTGAGTAGCAATTATGTCAGGTGGTCTAAATTTACAGATTACATGATCTATGAATGTTTAATTGAATCTGGTGATCTATAATTTGTCTTCAAATCACTATTAATCCGGGTTAAATTTACTCTGGGTTGCATGCAATCTGGGTAACACGTATTCTGCAAAAGTGTCAAATAGTCCCATGTAAAAAGAATGATGGTATTTTTTTTTCATGTGCATTTGGGGCTTACATTGAATTCTGGAAGCATCTCAACTGGGTTACATGCAAATGCGATGGCATTACATAATCTGTTCCATGAAATTTAATTTTGAATTTCACATGCTATTCGTTTTATTTGTAAATGTTTCAACGCTACCAATATAACCCTAACCTTACTGAAGTAATCACGCGCATGACGGCAGGCCACGACGACATACACTACATGCTAACATCTATCTGTGTCGTGTACATACCAAGATCTTTTTTTTTACTTTTGTTTTACTCTGCACAAAATCTCTCGCAAATACTGTTTTTTTTTTCATGTAACCCAAATCATTTTGTTCCATGCGTGTTTGATTTTTTTTTTTCTTCCCCAAACTGATCTGATGTCATGCGAGACAAAATAGCTGTGTGTAGCTTGCATGTAACCTGTAATTTTTTTTTATGTTACATGAAATCCGGGTAACACATATCTGAATGAGTCAAATTTGGATAACGTTTTCTCTTGTTTCAGTGCCACTGACAACGACGGAGCATTCAATCCATTTGAAATGGAAGGGCTAGTTGGATTGGACATCCGTCACCCCCAATGGTAGCCAATTAGTGAACATGTATGAAATTTGGGTGTCACAATCTCAGTTTGCTCATGAAATCCGTCAAGGATGGCTGACTCCATTTTGCAAATACTGTTTTGTATGTTTTTACCATTTTTGGGAACAAGAACACAATTATAAAGACGGGTTTGGAGAGAATATAAAAAATACATATATAAATACCGTATTTTCACAACTATACGGCGCATCGTATTTTTAGCTGCAGTAACGAGTGCCATTTCTGTATTTTACACACACAAAGGACGCACCGTTTTTATAGACGCAGCCAGGCATGGCATATATATATTATATATGGATGAATATCGGACCGCAATAGCGCTGGCTACGGGAAGCAGCCCCAGACTCTATTTCCGGTGAGCAGTGACTGCTGGGATATATAGTTCTTTTGTCAATACACCCAGGATGACGGCGAACACACTAATTTGGTGCTACATGCACCAAATGCACGCTAAAAACACGTTTTTAAAAAGGCAACGGAAGAAAAACTGAGTTCGGTTGTACTTTATTTAGCCATTTTACAATGTACACACGTCATCCTTTCATTTTCGTGACTTGGTCGCAAATCAAAAGTGAAAAAAGCCATCCGGTTGCTTGACATACGCCTCACGTAGCCATAATCTCATGTTGCGGTTCGATATTCATCCATATATTATATATATATATATATATATATATATATATATATATATATATATATATATATATATATATATATATATATATAGTTCGCAGTCTAGCTTTGAATGCTCTGTTGACGCCAACATCTAGCGGCAAGATTTCTTTTGTAAATCCAGCTGAAATGACGGTGAGCACCAAATTAGTGTGCTCGCCGTCATACTGGGTGTGTTGACAAAAGAACTATATATCCCAGCAGTCACTGCGCAGTACTTTTTCTACTGGGAAAGTTAGTAGAGTCGAGGGCTGCTTGCCGTAGTTGTCCTATCGACTGATTTATTTTATTTTATCGTGATAACAATTTTAGTATTGCTCCATATATAAAGCGCACTGGATTATAAGGCGCCCTGTCTATTTTGGAGAAAATTTGAGACTTATGTGCACCTTATAGTCGTGAAAATACGGTAAATATATATGTATAATGCTACGGCAAGTGTTATTTGAATAAAAAAAACTCCAGTGGCAGCTGAGCTTATCCCACTTTTAATTAGTGGAGGCAGAGTGTCCCACTTTGATGGCCGGCACTATCGACGCTCATAAAACAAGCTCCCCCTTTTCCGGCCTAACGAAGCAACTAGGAGATGAAAAATGCTTTTCTTGTCTAACTTTTTTTTTTTGCCTTTCGTTCCAAACAGCATCTAAGGCATCGGATGTGTTTTTCTTCTCGTCTTTTCTTCGTGGCAGTAATTAGCCCGGTTTAATCGCGAGCCTTTATTAAAGACCCAATCCAGAATTGTTCTACTGTAGCGTTACAAATGTCAAATGACACATTTTGCTTTGAAAGTCTTCAAAAGTAAAGACCAAGGACTCAAGTATTTGCTACATTAATTTAATTTCTCCGCGGACGGTAGCACACGTCTCCCGTTTAATTTTATCAAGAAATCACTTTACCCTGACAAAATGTGCGCCAGGAAAGCCTTGACCTCCACTGAGTCCGATATGCGAAAATGCAAAGTTGATACTTAATGTTCTCCTGACTCCTTTAACTTTTTACCAACATTTAGCCTTGTAACTTTTTGAATAATCTTCAAATCTCCGAAATCAACAAACACAACTTGCTTGGCTTTGACACACACACAGACTTGTAAATATTAGTAAAAGATATATTCAGTCCATCACCCACATTAGAAAGGTCTAGTTTCTTTTCAAGGATACAAAAGGACAAAAGTAAAGAAAATTTGGGATATCAGTGGGGTAAGGAGACTGAATACAAAGTTTGGTTTGCAAAATGGAAGAATGTTTTTGGTAGGTTTTGCTATGATGGGCATGGCCAGCCATTTCTGTTTCAGGCAAATTTGTTCTTAACGTTTCAGTTCTTAAATTGGTCGAAAACTGGCTTTCTCAAACCAAAATGTTCAATTTCTTCAGTTCTGACCTTATTTTATTTTATTTTTTAGACCTTTTCTTGATATGGTAGACGTCCAACCTAACTCACGTTAATTGGTGAAACTTATATGAGGAGAAATATTTTTTTTTTCAAACTTTCATACTCAGTAATTTGTTTATGCCAACCAAAACTGGGGCTTCCTGTTCCATTTCAGGATTGGATCCTTAAGGCATAGACAAAAAAAAACTTCAAATGAAAGCTGAACTTCACAACTTTACTTTACTTACTATTTAAAAATGGACAAAGTTCCCTTTGTGAGGGTGAATTCCAACAAACTGAATTCTTAAAGTCAAGCAATCCTGTCCTGATATCAACCCTGATCATATCACATTCCATTTTATAATCTTCTTGTTCTCAACCATGTTTTGAATTTCTCATTGGCCAAGTTTAGCTTTATCAGAATGAATGTACGTCTTTGTCAGTTCCCTCACGATGAATCCAACAAACCGGCTGCTCTGTGTTCACTGTAAATCCTCATGGGTCAGTCGCTTTGCTGTACAGATGAAGCGCGGCTTTCTCTTGAGCTTCATTTTGTTTTTTATTCATTCATGTAAATATTTTGCCACGTTTGGTTTTGCCTTTTTCTTTTTTTTAACGCTGCTCGGGTGCACTCGTTTGTATTTTTCTTACAAGCTGCTAAATGAAAAATGGTCCTCCCCACTACCACATAACGCCGCCACACTGACCGCCATGTTCATATACACAGCACTGATCTATTTCCTGTATTCTCTTGGAAGCAAATCCTTGTATTTTCCCTCTATATGTAAAATACTAAAGAAAATACATAAATGCTCTGAAAGCCTCATGGATTTTCTTTAACGATCTATATAAAACATATAGCTTTTTATATGGCAATTTGGAATTTTAGTCCAGATTTATTTCATTGTATAGATTAGTATAAATTTGATATCACTTTATCAATATTTAAATTCAATTCACGCTCATTGGCTGCATTGCACAAAAACATGTATAATCCTGTTGGAAATGACAAAATTGATTGGACATCTACCTCCGTCATTAGCACCGAAAACATGATCATTCACATCCAGACGCCATTTTTTGATGAGGAATATAAAGCCTTTCTCCAAACGTAGTTTGTTGCACCGTCGTAATGCTGTTTTGGTTAGCAAACTAGTTCAATTACCTATTCAAAAAAAAATCTTCGTAAGAGAGAGACAAACTTGAAAATGTCAAAACCCATCATAGAAGCGTTCAGAAATCCTTCTTTTGTTATCTTGGCATGCCACAGTGGACTGTGATCACCCATCAAGTTGCTTTGCGGTATAGCCGCGAAGGCGCCTGACAGCCCGAATATCTTTTTAATGCCGTAAAACATCAGCTGTAAATGTCACATTTCAGCGTCGGTCCGTGTAAATCCCACTGAAAAACATGTTCTTTTCCTAGATGCATTATTTTCTCTGGTCTCCAGCAGCAGTACATCACAAAGCGATGCGGAGACATTATGAAAAGGGCGAGACTTCCTGTTTAATTTAAGGGGTGGATCCAACCAACATTTTTTGAACTCATAGATTGTGTAGTTTTTCCCTATTTTATTTTAGCAAACCAATGGTGTGTACAAGTCAGCCCAGTGGACAAGTGGTTAGTGCGTCAGCCTCACAGTTCTGGGGTCGAGGGTTTGATATCAGATGGGTCCTCACTGGGTGGAGTTCCTATTTCTTGCGTGGGTTTTCTCCAAGTACTACAGGCTCCTCCCACATCTCATAGACATGCTTGGTAGAATGGTTGAACACTCTAAATTGCCCTTAGGTATGAGTGTGAGTGTGAATGTTTGTCTTCTCGTGCTCTGCAATTGGCTGGCCACCATTTCGGGGTGTCCCCCGGCTGGGAACCATAGTTGGCTGGAATAGACTCCAGCACCCCCGCGAACCTTTTGAGGATAAGCAGTTCAGAAAATGAATTAATGTCTGTATAAAGAAAATGGTCTAGTACAAGGGTGTCCGACTTGGGTTGGTTCGCGGGTCGCAATAACGTCAACTCGATTTTGATATTTTTTTCTATTTAAATTGGATTAAAAATAACTATCAAAAGCCCTAAATATTCAGTTTTTATAGATCTAAAAAAATGTTTGTTTGAGCTTTTTTTTTTTTCATGAGGGAAAATATCTTATAATAATTTGTTTTTCATTTCAAAAGGAAACAAAATATTTTTGGGAATATGTTCAATATTAGTGGAAAACAGAATTTTTTAAATATATTTATTTTTAGATTTTACCAAATGCTTTTTGAACTAAAAACAAAAAGGAAAAAATGGATTAAAAAACTACAATTATTGATTTAAAAGGGGAAAATTAGGAAATGTAATATACATGTATAGTCTTCATTTGAATTTGATCCTAACAGAAAGTCGGCACTCATGATTTACTTTCTCGGGCCGCACAAAATGCCACGGCGGGCCAGATTTGGCCCCTGGACCGCCGCTTTGACACCAGTGAGCTAGGAGAAAGTTGGCTTAATAGTTTTGTATACGGCGATTAAATATACAGACTGACGTTAACAGCTAGGAGAAAGTTGGCAGTTAACAGTTTTGTATAAGTGATTTTTTTTTTGTAAAAACAGAACAATTACAAATCGGCAACGGGTGTTTAGCACTCGCAATGAAAACTATAATTACATACAGGAACTAAATCGCGCCTCTGGATGTCTAGAGTGAGCATTTACCCAGCAAACTGTCGGTTGATGACTCGGCGTTGTTTGATTAAATTTAAAGTCTTGCCACACGACTCAATAATGGAGAGAAAGCAGACAACATACTTTTTAAGTCAAATCGTGACACTAACGCTAATGTTAACTAGTAACATACGGCACACAGCCGGTGCGGAAAAGCAGCGCAAACTTAAATTGTCGACGGTGTGCTAAACCTGGCATTAAACTAAGATATTTGTTGGCGTTTTGGGCTCAATTGATTGCTGAAAAATCTCCCGATAGCGTGATAAAAACGCATTTTGGCCAGTGAATTGCTCTATTCCTTACCTCGTTGGCGTGCTCGTCGACCGTCAGCATGGGAAAGGCTTCCAAAAGGAATGGTTACTGCGCATGCGCATAATTAACTCGGCTGCGTCTACAATAGGCGTGGTGGACCATCAGGGCCTGCAAGGCCTTCTCTGTTGGTCTAAAAAATAGTATCTGAAACACAGACTGATTCCCAACTGATTACACTCTAAACTGTTCATCAGTCACAAAATAAGTCCAATGAAATTCTAATCAAGTGAAAATAAACTGAGCACGTTATATTGGTTGCTACTGGGTTTACGCCTCCACTCATAAAAGCCTCTATGCTTGCAGAGTTGTCACGGTAACGGCAGCTCATTCGTCCAATCAACAAAATATTGTCAACATATTTTACTCTGTAACAAACATCTTTCAGCTCAGATTGCAAGTGTTATTTTCTATTCCTGGCTGAAGCAGCAGGCTTTTTTTTTTCTTCTCCCACTTGTTTTATTCGAGGCTTGCAGCCAAGGACAAGTGAGTCATTATTCATGGCACAGGGCCGGTTCGGCTTGGACATTAAAGGCACCTTTGTCAAGTGTTACCTGTTTGAACCCTGATCAATGAAAGCTTAGCCTCCCTCTCTATCCTCATGATTACACTTTCAAGGTTTTTTTTATTTATCTTCTGTCACAGTAGGAGTGTGTGTGTATCTCACAGACAAAGAAAATGAAACCAGAGGGAATATCCAAGCTTTTTTGGAAGGTCCACCTTGTGCCAGGAGACAGCGGCGACACTGCCATCCAGTCATCATACATGTTTAATGCAAACCAGGGTCCAAAATGTTTTTAGAAAGTAGCACGCATTTGTCGACATGTCCTGCAGAATAAGGACGAGGGCATAAGGCTTAAACTATTATTCATGAGAAAGTTCCGACAGATTCCAGTGGCACTAAAATTGTCTGTAGTGAACTAAATATAAATAAAATGTCAAAAAGTACTCTTCTCCCACAAACTTTTCGCATTAACATGCAGACTGGGTTGATTTCGTATACAAAATGGTGCACTATTGTCATTTGCTGGCAGTTGTGTGAAACTAAAATTGTTTTTGAGCATACAAATGTACAATGATGCCATCCTATTCCATGTTTAAAAAAAACGTAATTGATGAATATGCTGGTCTATTTTTAAATTAGAATTGGTGAGTGGGTGGCCCGGCGACCGAGCGGTTAATGTGTCTGCCTCACAGTTCTGGGCTCAAGGGTTCGATCCCAGGTCGGTCATCAGTGTGTGAAGTTTCCTTCTACATCCCCAAAACATCCAGGGTGGGCTAGTTGAATACTCTAAATTGCCCCTAGGTATGAGTATGAGCATGAATGCATGTCCTTTGTCACCTTGTGCCCTGTGATTGGCTGGCCACTGATTCAGGGTGTCCCCTCCCCTTAGCTGGGATAGGCTCCAGCACCCCTCGCGACCCTTGTGAGGATAAGCGGTTCAGAAAATGATTGATTGAATTTGTGAGTATACTCGTCAATGATAGTGAACCATTTTATTCAAACTATGTCACTGTTTAATTGAACAATTATCATTTACACTCATCTTTTAGAACTATTTGTGTATCTTGTTATCTTTGCTTAGCTTCTTTAACTATTTTTAACGCATGGGCTACCATTGACGGCAATTGACGGGCGCCGCTAACCCGCAAATTGGATTGGGTGTCTATCGCCGTCCATGGCAGCCAATGAGTTCACCTTGTTCAAAATGATTCCTAGAGAGAAGTTGAGTACATAAACGACCCCCCCCCCCCCTTCCAATACGGCTGCTGTTAGTGGCTCGTATATTACTTGCGATGCACTCACAGAACCACCCGCATTGGTCGCAATTGAGATTTTACGAGTTGTGACGCCAGCACGCGGCGTCTGCGAGAGGCTGATAAACTCCAGCCGACATGTCCGAGCCACTTCATCACGGCCGCTCGGCGGGAAATGCCAACAAATAAACTTCAGTGCCACTCAAAACCTGGTCCAATATGAGACAGACCCAGCTGGAAAAGGGCCCTTTTCATATTTTATTATCCTTTTTTTTTTTCATTAGTAGATGTGTTTGATGTCCAAACAGTACCAGTGAGGCGTTATGGCCGGACGCATTGCAAATTTGGCTGCGCTGTCGTGCACATTTTAAGCTTTGATTTCAGCCCAATTAGCTCCGCTCTTCGAGTGGAACACTTTTTACTCCAACAAGTACCAGCTAAAAAAACATAATTAGCTCTCAAAGTAACACCATCAAAACGAGAGAGCCTAGCGTTGATTCACAAAGTGTGGAATGAGGATAAATTTGCACATGTATAGAAGGCTAAGACAAATGGGACTTTTTTTGGGATGGAAGTGAAGTGTTTCGAGTCTCTTCCATCTTCTTTTCCTTTTATCGGCCGTGTCGTTTGTTTGGAATGAGACGGGTAATCAGATGGCGAAGATGGGATTGTTGCAATAAAGGTGTTTACTTGATAGTGGCTTCGAGCTTTTCGCACATTTTGGTTTGATGGCTTACGAGCGGCCTACTGGGACTGCTGTAGTTACCATGGCGATGGAGAAACTTTTAAAAAATGGAGATAGAGCGAAAAAATGGATGGGTGAATTTCTTTATGATATATCAAATTTCGGTTTTCTTATAGTATTTCATTTGTTGTGTCATACATTCATTTTCTGAACCGCTTATCCTTTGTATATTGCAAATTATAAAGTTTCAATATATATTGTGGAAATGTATGTAGTTTCTCTTTCATTTATTCATTTTATGAACTCCTTATCGTCACAAGGGTTGCAGGGGGTGCCGGATCCTATCCCAGCTAATTCACGCAAGCCTACACTGCATGTTTTTGGGATGTGGGAGGAAACTGTTGTACCCGGGGGGAAAAACATGTAGTTGTTTATTTATGTAAATAAAAAAAATGAACTATGAATAACAAAATATTTGAAAATAATAATTATTGGTGTTTTTATTTTATTATTTCAGGATTGAGGGTGTGAGTGGTCGTCTGTCACTCTGTGTATCCTATGGATGACTGGTGACCAATCTAGGGTGTAGACTGGGGGCTCCCAATCAAAATGGATTGGACGTCTATCGCCATCAATGACAACCAATGATTTAATATCAACAATATTTGAAACTAGTCGTGAGCCCACTTCGCATTCTATACTAGATTTACATCTAATTTAATTACTGCACTACATTGCCCACAATGCATTACGGTTAGTTAGGTTTTTTTTTTTCATTTCCTCGTGCGCTGTTTGAAACGGAAGTTCCATCCATGTGTTCACAAGTCAATACAACAATCCCAAGACAACGAATATAATGATTTTTTAAGCTATCGATCGACTTAACGATCGATCGGTTAACTGTTTTAACCAAAGAAGTACTTTATTTGATTAAGTGATTCTACCAGGCGGTCAACTCTCTTTCCTTAAGCTACTAACTTCTTTAATGCTACAAACAAAAGCACGCTAGCTCACGAAATGAGCTTTTTTCATACTTGCGATTCAGTATTTCTAACATTTTTTTTTATCCATGGTGCTATTGCGAGAAGGAATGTGTCCCGGATTGGATCAAGATTTAGTTCGACGTTTGCGAGATGTTCACGTCAAAACAGGTCAACGAATATTCCTATAAAACCTTATTTAAATGACAAAATATATCATTTTTTGTGTCCGATCTGTCCTACAGTGGAAAACTATGTCTCGTCAGACATCGAGGACCTCGCAAAGAAATGTTCGGCGTCATATCAGGTATGTATTTTACGTTTTACGGGGATAAAATGACACTTTGACGCTACTTTTAGGTCAACGGTCCCAATAAGCTTTTTCTTTTTGTTCGATATATATAGAATTTGGAACTGAAGGTTTTAAATATAGAATGTTCCTAATAAAATATCGATTTTAAGGTTTCTTTAAAATAAATAAATGCTGGACTTAAATCCAGTAATTAAAAAAAAACATAACACAGTCTTACGTTTGATCTGACGTATACTTTTAATTTTTATTATCAAAAATATAGCACTAACCATGAAATGAATTATTCAGATTTTTAGATAAGGCTCTTGGTCACAAAAGTTGTACTGTTTTCAACATATAATGTCAGTCAAGTGTTGCAATTTTAAACAGTTTTTGTGATGCCATCACAAAAGAATTAACCTGAAGTATAGTGTGCTGTTCCAGCTTATTTTCTAAATATTAAGATGAGCTTTGAAATACAGTTTTTATTTTTATTAAGCACCGAATATCACAGAGCCCTCATTAGCATCTTGAACCCATGAAAACATGCAAGCCCTTTCACTTTTTCATCATTTTCACCAAAAAACAAGACCGGAGAGCTCTCAGGATATTAATTTTTCTAGGTTGAACTCATGGGTAGCCAAAAGGAAACTTCATTTTTATACATAGGTCTTTTTCAGCCATGTCTTTTTCCCCGCCGCACAAATAATCATGAAATGAGACTTTTGGGAGAGGCCTTACTTACTATGCGTGGGCGGTAGAGGTCATGGAAGGTTTGTCCGGAATTTATCGTTTCCCTTCCCAGAGCAATTGTCTTGGCGCCCCGTCACGAACTAAACTTTTTATTTAACTGTTGCAAACAAAATCCCCCGCAGCGTCCATTGTTGCGAATGCTTTGGATGTTTCTCCAAGATGACAATTTGTGACCCCATGCCACTTGAGGCGCGTCTTCCATTTGTGGACCTCTGACCGTGACTCCTTCTGCTGTGTTTAACTCTTTTGCTGCTTTAAACATTCAGACCGTGCGATTACAAGATCATGTGATCGGAATTGGGGCTAGATTGTCATTTTTAAAAGGATCGAAGAGTGGTTGTCGATGATAGACGTCCAATCCATTTTTGACTGGGAGTTCTGGGGGCGATCAAATGAGTCCCCCAGTCGAACTGGACTGGATGTCTGTCACCGTCAATGGCAGTGTAACATTATCACTCATTGGCAGTCGTTACAGTTGAAATGGATTTGATATCTGAAACTGTCATTGGCTGTGAAAGATTTAAGGCCCAGAGACAACAAAATAATATTAATTTATAAATGTATATATATAAATACAGAAATACATATACAGTACCATACTATATATATTTAGAGTTAGACTAGTGAAACAAATTTTGCAAAAAAAAAGAGAGAAAATGTCCACTGAGAATATAAATCACAAAAATCCCAATCAAGCGACCTCAATTTATCACATTGGAATATTACTTATATAAATGAATCTAATCCATGGTGTATTGGAAACAATACATATATGTGCAGGACATTTTGTCCTCTATTTATATTTACCATAGTGAAACAAACTTTGCAAAACAAAGAAAGGGTCAAATCACAATCAAGATAACTCAGTTAATCACTATTTTTATGTAAGTTAATTGATAAGAACTAAATCATTAATATTAATTTCTTCGCAACCTTATTTTGTGCTGCACACGCCATTCATTTTCTGAACCGTTTATCCTCACAAGGGTCGCGGGGGTGCTGGAGTCTATCCCAGCTGACTTAGGGCCGGAGGTATAAGTACAAGTGCCACCTGGTGCCGGTCTGACAGAGAAATAAATATTAACATTTTCAATCTCGCCCTTTTATTTGAAATGAGAAAAGTTTTTCTAATAATAATAAATTAATTCCTATATGCTTGGGACTTTTTTGCATGTTAATTAAACACCTTAAGAAGCGTGTCAATGCCATCTTACTTAGCGACTGCCGGAAGGTGAAATGTCATCTTTTGTTTTCTGGCAGGCTCTGATAGCCATCCGTAGGGTGCTGCTGGCCCAGCATGCCTCCTTTCCTGTGTCGGGGGCCGACCTCTATGATGAGCTACTTAGCTCCTCTGCCATCCTCTCCACCGGAAACCCAGAGTAAGTACCGTATTTTACGGACTATAATTCTCTTTTTTTTTCATAATTTGCCTGGCCATGCGACTTATACTCAAGTGCGACTTATGTCTTTTATGCTTTTCACTCTGACTCCCAACAGCTTCTTAGTAGTTATCCAAAAAACGTAATATGTTACATTAACATTTTGACTGTTGTTCCCTATTTTCTATTTACTTTAACGTATATTGCTGTGTAACTTATACTCTAGTGCACATGTGTCAAACTGGCGGCCCGGGGGCCAAATCTGGCCCGCCGCATCATTTTGTGTGGCCTGGGGAAGTAAATCATGAGTGCTGACTTTCTGTTTTAGGATCAAATTAAAATGAAGTGTATAGATGTATATTAAATTTCCTGATTTTCCCCCTTTTAAATCAATAATTGTCATTTTTTAATCACTTTCCGTGTTTTTAGTTCAAAAATCATTTTGTAAAATCTAAAAATATATTTAAAAAAAGCTAAAATAAACATTGTTTTAGATCTATAAAAAACGGAATATTCAGGGATTTTAATCCAGTTCTTTTAATCCATTTATAAAAATATATATATAAATATTATATCTAAAATGGTCCGGCCCACGTGAAATCAAGTTGACGTTAAAGCGGCCCGCGAACCAACCGAGTCTGACATCCCTGCTCTAGTGCAATTTATATAATTTTATGTACTTTTTGAAATTTCGTTTAGAAACCGCTGGTCACCAAGATGCTTTCTAGCTACGAACACTGCCGAAAAAAAAAAAGCTGTTGCTCGCCTTGCACAGATGACATCCAAACATCCTTTGGCTTTGAATTTCAATGAGTTTATCACTAGAAATCATCCATTTTTTTCTTCATGTGGGAGCATGTAAGCGAATTAACGTTCACTGGATTGGACATCTAGAGTTTTCAATGGTAGCCAATGAGGTAAAATATAAAACGTGTTCTTCTTCTGGCCAAGAAGCACCCTCCCAAAAATTGAACATTCATTCGCTGCCAACCCTCCCACTTGAATCTGATTGGATGTCTAATGCAGTCAATGACAGACTAGTTAAACAGTGACTAAACCATGTTAGCCATTATTCTACAGTCAGTTGAGTAATTTAGTATTAATTACGCAACAAAACGTAGGGGTAAACTATCAGCCGATACCGCACACTTATTAGAATGGTTGTCGGGAGCCAAAATATGGTGTTTTGATGGAACATTGTGGATTTGATCCTTGTTGAAACTGGAGGACACATGTAAGTCAAACCAACCACACATGAGATATTTTTCTTTTGGCGAGCAGCTTCCACTGAACGCCTCCCCAATCAATCACAGCCAGAGTCACGTCGCCGTTCAAAAATTGAATTTGCATCGAGCCGCGCCGCCCGTAGCGGAACATTCCGTCGAGCGTGTTGCGCCGCCAAACCGTCTTCTAAAGGCCAGGCTTGTCCCATTTGGGCCCTAAGTGCCGTGTGATGTATCAACCGCATTAACATCGGCTCCGGCTCGACTACTTTTAAACAAACAGTGGAGACGGAAAAGAAAGCCTTCAAAAGCTTTGTGAGGAAAGATTCCTCACTTAGAAAATCTTCCTTCAGTCCGTCTTGTTGGTTTTTTTAAGAGTCAATGTTTCTCAAGCATGTTAAAAAAGGCTCTGGATTTCTCCGAGAAACTCGGAAATGTCGTGGCTGCCCCCTAGTGTTGACGAAACGGGAAGTGTTGACTTGCAAGATACTATTAAGAGCCATAATGCACCTCTTTTGATTGATAAGTTCACTTTTGTATTGATTTGACAAATATTTAGACTTATCATCTCACATTGAGCCCTGTTTGTCATATTTAACTGCATTAAAAAAGACAAGTTGCAGGCAATACATCTTCAAATTTGCTTTTTTCCACTGCATTTTTTTAAATAAACTCTAGCTGGAGGTAAAATATGTAATCTTATGTTAACGTTAAATACTCATTGAACTGCATTTTGAAAAATCTTTTGTGTCAGTAAAAGTATCAAAGTAGTTTTTTTTTAAGTCAGGATTTTGTTCTGAAAACAATTAAATTGTATTTGGATTTTGAATTTAAATTCTTTGCTCTATAGCGATTGGCTGCCGATTGAGGGTGTCCCCTGCCAGGTTCCTGTAGTTAGCTGGGATAAGCTCCAGCACCCCCCGCGACCCTTGAGGTTAAGCGGTTCAGAAAATGAATGAATGAAATATATACATTTAGTGTCAAGAATTTATATTATAATAGCTGTTTCTTTCTCATTAGATAACACATTTTCTCTCTCATTTTACAACTCTGTTATCATAAAATATTGTTTCTTAATGACTTTACTTTCTTAAGATTGTGCCTTTTCTCATCAAATCTGGCATTATTGTCCAAAATAATCTAAAATTTTGGTATGACTTTATTCTTGTAAAAAGAAATGTTTTGTAAAAAGAAAATTTTCATTATCTTATGTTTGTAATATGCCTTTTCCTCCTAAAAGTTTCATTTGCACTTTGGTTTGTTAGTATTTTTTTTTTTTCATCTTGGTAATCATTTTATTGTAACTTATAAAATTACCGTTGTCCTATCATTTGAGTTTCAAAATTCCAACTTTTTTTCTCTCCTTTTTATCTCATATCATGTCAGCTATGTCCATGTAAAAATTAAAAAGCAATCTCGCATCTACAGGTGTGTAGTAGTGTATAATATTATTTTGTTTTCTTTTTTTCAGCTTGGACGCCTTGCTTGATTCGGGCGTGTACACGGGTGAGGTCACCGAGCTGGCAGGAGGGCCTGGCAGTGGAAAAACTCAAGTAAGTGCTCCACAAAACACAAATACATTACAAAAAATCATTTATCAAAACCATTATAAAGGATTTTTTTGGCGCCTCCTTGTAATTTTAATTTTATTGTATCTCCCTAAGGTCTTTTTTCCCCTAAATATTTTCAAACAACCTCTTAAAATGAAAAGAATCCATAAAATTTGTTTTCTTTTTCTGATACAGTAGCCTTTTTGTTGGAACATGATACACTTAGAAATCACAGCAAGTGTATTTTAGTCCTAAAGCACGTTTTCCTGAAAATTTTAAGCTTCATAAAATAACAGGCGTGTATTTTCCTCTGGTTTGCAGGTGTGTATGGGCCTCGCGGCGACCGTGTCACAGCACCTGAAGCAAAACGTGATTTATGTGGACACCACGGGGGGGCTGACAGCGGGCCGTCTGCAGCAAATGCTGCAAAGCCAGACAAGAAGCCACGAACAGCAGGTTTCCATATCAATTACGTACTTACACACATTCTGCGCCAACTTAGTGATTTATTCCTCTATAATCGATTATACAATACTATTTGTCCTAAAAATATGTATTTCAAATATTTAAATCGTGCTAAGTGAATAGCTGAATTAAATATGCGCTAGCGTGAATGTTATTAACACTTAGCAAATGCATTTAATCAGATGTACGTTTATTTTCTGTACCGTTTATCCTCACAAAGGTCATGGGTGATGCAACAATTTAGACTCAGCCCACCATATATGTTTTTTGGGGGTGTAGGAGTACCTGGAGAAAACCCACGCAAGCATGGGGAAAACATGCAAACTCCAAACAGGAAGGTCGTAATCCACCTGGGATTGAACCCTTGATCTTAAAACTGTGAGGCGGCTGTGCTAAACTACCTCAGCTCATTTTCTGAACCGCTTTATCCTCACTAGGGTCGTGGGGCTAAACTACCTGCCCATAAAAATAATAGAAAATATCCCTGGCCAAATTTGGAAGAAAACAAACAGTTACATAACCCAAAGTGCCTCTGCAGGACCATATTTAGCTCACAACAGTATATTGCTAAGTGGTTTAAAATAATAATAATAATTGTCTAGCAATCAATTTAGTGTCCCATGCCTACTTCCCATAGTTGGATGGGATAGCCTCCAGCACCCCTGTGACCCTTGGGAAGATAAGTGAAATGAAAAATGAATGAATTGTTAAAAAGTACAATATAGTATAAAAACACTACGGACCATGATTTTAGGATTAGGATTTGTTTTATAAAAATGAATTTGAGCATGAATGGTTTTCCGTCTCTTTGTGCCCTGCGATTTGCTGGCCATCGATTCACTTCTTAGGCTCAAGCATACTCCGGGAACCTTGTGAGGATAAGCAGTTCAGAAAATGATTGATTGGATATTATAATGTAAAGAAATGAGTCAAAATTCCCCCAGCTATGCAGAATAGGCAATTGCAAAGGGCCTGTTTTGTTACTCCAATGATGAAGTGATGAAGATTTTTTTTCAAATTAACAGTTACTGGTTGATATAACATATTTTTAGCTGTGCTTTTTTTCCCTAAGTATCTCACCATTACTCCTTAAAGTTTCATCATCATTAACAACACAGAACTTGTGTCATTTTTTTGCCTGCAGACGGAAGCCATGCAGAGGATCGCCGTCTACCGGGCAGTCGACGTCTTCTCACTGCTCGACTGTCTGCACCGTCTCGGCGCCAACGGCGGCGGGCTTCGGCAGGTGCGTCTGAAACTCATCCCCGCAAACCCCGACGTCAAACGTTGATTTTTGTCAACGTGGCGACGTCAGGCTAGCGTCGGCGGCGGATCTGTCAAGGTGCTTATTGTGGACTCCGTGTCGGCTGTCATCGCGCCTCTTCTGGGTAGCAGACATCAGGAAGGTGAGCGTTGGACAAAAAGGGCAAAAGTAGATTTGTTAAATTTTTTATTCTTGATTTTTTATGTGTAGCCATGGTTATGATGACCCAAGTGGCAATCTCCCTAAAAACCATGGCCAAAGATTTCAACTTAGCTGTGTTGGTGAGGCTTAACACACATTTTCATACTTTTGCCAGTTCTGAACATGACGTCCGGTCCGCAGGTGACCAATCACGTGAGCCGGAACGACGAGGGGGAGGTGCAACCGGGCCTGGGGGTCACTTGGAGTCACGTCCCTAGAACCCGAATCCTCCTGGAGCGACTCCCCGACGCTGAACGACCCGCTCTGCGATCCGTCACCCTCATCAAGTCATCCAGACGGGTAAGAAGAAAATGACGCATAATTTAGTTTACACAGCGACTGTGCAGTTTTCATTGTTGTGTTTTTGTTAGCCGTGTTTGATACGAGCTGAGTTGGACCTTCAATGGTGGAGTAGATCCAGTTCCCAGGGTTCAGGAAAAACAAAATCCGACGTGAACGATGACCTTTAAAAGGTAAGTGTACAATTGTGTCCCTGTATTCTAGAAATGAGTTTGTAGATGAACCAATTTTCACTAAACCCTCGCGTGGTTGCCATTCAGCAGTAGACCACATAGAGACAGATAACAATTTGCATTGTTTTGCTCATGATTTTATTTGGAAAAAAAATCTCAGCTCTAGTTTACATTTTCTCAGAGCTCATTCCATGATTTTAAATAAAAATGACAATTGTAAGCGTAGGTCCTCACCATTATATTAATGAATAACGAAAAAAGCTCATTAATGATGACAACACAACAAAAGCAAGGGTTTACATAAACAAATGACAAGTGTTTTTTGTTCCTAGCAGGGAGCCACCACCCGCCTCTTGCGGATGCACTCCCAGATCCAGCCGGGCGACACCCGCTGGGCCCGACCTCCGCCCGTCTCTTCATCATCATCAACCGGGGCTACGGCGTGAGTGGCTGAGGCGCCGTCAAAGTCGCCCACCAGGTCACCGTCATACGCCACGAAGTAGCGGCGCAGCTTGCCAAAGTCTTCCACGTCACGCGGTAGGAAGAGTTTGACGCCGCTGAAGATGTCCAGCAATGTCTGCACACAGACGATTAATGCAACGCAGCAAATGAAAGACACTTTGTAGGTAAGTATATATATATATATATATATATATATATATATATATATATATATATATATATATATATATATATATATATATATATATATATATATATATATATATATATATATATATATATATATATATATATATATATATATATATATATATATATATATATATATATATATATATATATATATATATATATATATATATATATATATATATATATATATATATATATATATATATATATATATATATATATATATATATATATATATATATATATATATATATATATATATATATATATATATATATATATATATATATATATATATATATATATATATATATATATATATATATATATATATATATATATATATATATATATATATATATATATATATATATATATATATATATATATATATATATATATATATATATATATATATATATATATATATATATATATATATATATATATATATATATATATATATATATATATATATATATATATATATATATATATATATATATATATATATATATATATATATATATATATATATATATATATATATATATATATATATATATATATATATATATATATATATATATATATATATATATATATATATATATATATATATATATGTGAATACATGTATATATATGTATGCATGCATGTATGTATCTATATACATGGACACTTACATGCATGTATACATGCATGCATCTAAATATATATATATATTTAGATGCATGCACGCACACACCACGCTGTGCGTGCGCGCGCACGCACGTACACACGCACGCACACGTACACCATACACGCACTGTGTGCGGTGTGGTTTGTACATGTGCGTGTGTGCACACACCACACTGTGGGTGTGCGTGCGTGCACACACCCACACTGTGGGTGTGTGTGCACACACACGCACACCCACACTGGGTGGTTATGCGTGTGTGCGCACACCCACAGTGTGGGTGTGTGCACGCGCACAACCACAGTGTGGGTGTGCGTGTGCGCACACGCACACACCACACCGTGCGCGGTGTGGTGTGTGCGTGTGTGCGCACACACGCACACACCGCGCACGGTGTGGTGTGTGCGTGTGCGTGTGTGCACACCCACAGTGTGTGGGTGTGCACACACGCTGACCCACAATGGGTGGTTATGCGTGTGTGCGCACACCCACACTGTGGGTGTGCGTGCACACACACCCACACTGTGGGTGTGCGTGCGCACACCCACACACGGTGGGTGTGCGTGTGCGCGCACACACCCAGTGTGGGTGTGTGTGTGCGCACACACCCACACTGGGTGTGCGTGTGTGCACACACACCCAGTGTGGGTGTGTGCACACGCTCACACACACCCACACTGTGGGTGTGCATGTGCGCACACCCACCCACACTGTGGGTGTGCGTGCGCGCACACCCACAGTGTGGTGTGCGTGCACGCATACCCACAGTGTGGTGTGCGCGCACGCACACCCACAGTGTGGTGTGCAACGCACACCCACAGTGTGGGTGTGTGTGCACGCACACCCATACACACTGGGTGTGCGTGCGCACACACCTACACTGTGGCTGTGCGTGCGCCCACACCCACACTGTGGATATGCGCGCACGCACACCCACAGTGTGGTGTGTGCGCACACACACACACTGGGTGTGCGTGCGCGCACGCACACCCACACACACTGGGTGTGCGTGCGCGCACACCCACAGTGTGGGTGTGTGCGTGCGTGTGCGCACACCCACACTGTGGCACACGCACACACCCACAGTGTGCTGTGTGCGTGCACACGCCACACACACACACACTGGATGTGTGTGTGCGCGCGTGTGGTATGTGTGTGCGCATGTGGTGTGTGTGTGCATGTGTGCGTGCGTGCGTGGTGTACATGTGTATGTATGTACTGGCGTCAACTGACTTCATCTTTGGTGGACTCCAGCATCTGCGGCGGACGAGGAGGCGTTGTTTTCTCCATTTTGGCATGCCCATTGGTCTGCACACTTTCACTTTTCTTCACCTGTATAATAAAAACACCAAATCAAAGTTGATCATGACTCTTTTTTTTACCCCTAACTTCCAATTTACTACCTTCTTGGGAGCGGGAGTCTGTGGGGCGGGTGAGGTCGGCTCCGATTTTATCGCCTTGCGTTTGGCCGGTGTACTGTTACCTGTGGAAAAGTATCTTTGGTCATTTAAAAAAATAAAAAATAAATAACTTGATCAATAACTGATGTTCTCATGGGCGGATGTAACTTTTTGTATACCAACACATTAATATTGGGTTCTACATGACCTAAAAGCAGTTGTGGAGTTTTTCCTAAATTACCAAAAGTATGTAAATGCTAGGTCTCAATTATAATTATGTATTTTTTTTATTGAAATACAATTTATCAGAGTACATGATTTGATTCAGGCTGTAAAATTATTAAAATATACTCAGGCTAATGGTGCCTTGCAATGAATCAATAACAAAGATGATAATTACATTCATCTACACTCAAAACAAATGCACTTATGACCCCAAATAACACTACAAAAGTATCACCACTTTTAAATCATTACTTGCCAATAACAACATTAGCTGTGAATTCTCAAGTTTCAGTCGCGGTGACGGTGCTAGCCGTCATTTACTCGCCTCCATTCAAAATGGTTTGGCTGCCTAGCGCCTTAATGGCAGCCTTTTAGTTCCATTGAACTATGTCTAAATAATGCACATACAGTAGATATGAAAAGTCTACACACCCATCAGTGTTATCTATTCATCGGATTTGCCACTCACCAGTCTTTTTGGTTGCCCGCGATGCAGAAGATGATGCGGGGGCAGGTGAGTTCCCTCCGCTGTCGCCTTCTGACGAGCCCTTGTCTTCGCCGGACGGTCCCACTGTCACTTTGAAGTCGCAGTTCTCCTTGGAGATGCGATACAGCTCCTAAGATAACAACGCGACAATAAGAAGCAGTCAAAAGGTGACCAAAAAGAAGCGGCGGTGCGGCACCTTGAGCTGTTGCAGGTTGGTGGCGCTCTTCCAGTCTTTGTCGTCGCGGATGCGCGTCATACGAGGGAAACGGATGGAGATGCCATCTGCTGTGTGCATCTCAGACTTGGAGAATTCGGCACCAGTTATCTCCCATACAGGCGCTTGCTGTCAATAAAACATAATTGGAGAAAACATATGTACAAATGATGCCGAGGATTTGAAATGTATGTTGCAAACATACATACATACAAGCAAACGTACATACATACAAGCCAACGTACATACATACATACAAGCCAACGTACATACATGCATACAAGCAAACGTACATACATACAGGCCAACATACATACAGGCCAACATACATACAAGCCAACATACATACAGGCCAACATTCATACATACAGGCCAACATACATACATACAGGCCAACATACATACATACAGGCCAACATACATACAAGCCAACATACATACAGGCCAACATACATACATACAAGCAAACATACATACAATCAAACACACATACATACAAGCAAACACTTACATACATACATACAAGCCAACATACATACATACATACAATCAAACATACATGCATGCATACGATCAAACATACATGCATGCATACGATCAAACATACATGCATGCATACAATCAAACATACATGCATGCATACAATCAAACATACATGCATGCATACAATCAAACATACATGCATGCATAAAATCAAACATACATGCATGCATACAATCAAACATACATGCATGCATACAAGCAAACATACATGCATGCATACAAGCAAACATACATGCATGCATACAAGCAAACATACATGCATGCATACAAGCAAACATACATAAATACACACACTCAAATACATACATAAATACACACACTCAAATACATACATAAATACACACACACTCAAATACATACATAAATACACACACTCAAATACATACATAAATATACACACTCAAATACATACATAAATACATACACACTCAAATACACACACACTCAAATACATACATAAATACATACACACACTCAAATACACATCCACCCCCACACACACGCGCATCCATGCATGCGTGCATGTGTGCGTGCGTGCGTGCGTACATACATGCAAGCAAACATCCATCCAAACATACATACAAGCAAACATCCAGCCATCCATCCATACACCCATACACCCATACATCCATACAAATTTGTTAAAACCCTTCATTTTAATTGACCTTTGTGGAGAAAAGATTTTTTTAAATTCATAAGTGCCTTATTTGCAACATGTGTCCATATATCCATATTCCTTACATTGCATCTGCAGATCCCAGTCGCAACTCACCTCGGGGCTGCGGATGAGGAAATCCGGGTAGTAGTTCTTGACTATTTTCAGCCAGCCGGGAATTTTACTGGGATCCTACACAAATGGCACATGAGACCAATTGTCGGTGTCGGCGCTTGGAACCCGTCTTCCTGACCTTGCTGATCTTGATGACGTCCAATTCGTTCTGTAGGCGAGCCAGCATAGCATCATCATAGCCTCCCGAGCACTTGGTGACAGTGCACCACTTTTTGGTGTCCGGATCGTAGCAGCCCATCAGGAAGCTTGACATGATGCCCCCTAAACATGGACAGAATCATTACTAAGCAGGAGAGTTAATCGCCGAATGAGCGTTATTTAATGCTACGTCACCGTTGGACCCTTTCCCGTAGAAGGCGCCCAGCACCACCAGGTCAGCCGTGTCAGCCATGGCGCCCTCGTTCAAGTAGTCCTTTTTAACCTTCAGCCAATGACGTTTGCCCGGTTCGTACGAGCCCTGGCGAACGCGCATTTGCGGTCACGACATCGCGTCGTCTCGTCAAAGGCATTTGAATGTCTGACCTTTATATCTTTGAGCACCAGGCCTTCCAAACCTTCTCGGATGACTCTGGTGATCATGTTGGCCAGGTCCCCCGCACGCTAACGTGCACAAAATGTATTTAGATGGCAGAAATGTATAAAGCAGGTAGATGAGTAGTCGCGTACCGTGACGTGCTTCATCTCTGAGAACAGGATACGGTTGGGCACTTCCACCATGTTGTCGTGCAGGAATTTTCTCCGCTCACACAGTGGCCTACACACCAAGATTTTTTCTTTTATATACTGATTAACTAAAGTTAAGATACAAAAACATGTCAGTTCCTTTTTTCGTTAATAGGCTCGAGTATAAAAATAATCCCCCACACAAAAGTCTAATTTAAAAAAAATTAAAAAATACCGGAAAATAATTTCATTGCAGTGGTTATATAACTAACCTGAGTGACATTTTAAACGTGGTATTAAAAAAAATACAACAGGATTTTCCGAACTATAAATCTCACTTATTTTTTTCATAGTTTGGCTGTGACTTATCTGCCAACAGCTTTTTTATGCTGTTTTTCTGCCTATAGTTAAAAAAAACGGTTAAAGTTACATTAACAGATGCTTATTTTGACTGTTGTTCCCTATTTTCTTCTTACTTTAATGTACAATGTTGTATAACTTGTACTGCAGTGTAACACTATTTTTCCCTTTAAATGGGTACTTTTTAGCCAGTACGATTTATACTCAGGTGCGAATTATAGTCTAAAAAGGAGGGTATCAAAAAAATACTAGTATCAACATTGTGTTAACAAGTGTCCTATTTACTCATATTAGATATTAATAATATTATATTTTACTCATATTAAACTCATTCAAGATGGCGGCGCCAGTGCATGCAGCCTCCAACTCTCCCTACTTTGTTCTATACATACAATGTTGTAAAACTCAAATGAAATGTTTTTTTCTTCATAATTTAAGGATAAAATATATATCATCAAATTTAAGTCAGACATTTATATTTACAATAATAATTTACCTCGGGTACTTTTTCACATAAACAAAAATATCTATAAATCTGAACATACTTCCCTCATGATTTTAAGAAACAAAAAAATGAAAGAGGTGATTTAAGGTCATATTTCTATTTTACAAATCATTGTCTTCATGTAGTCAATTTTAATGTTTTGATGTTTGATTACCTTTCCATAAGGCTGTTGCCATTGAAGTAGACGCAATCAAAGACAAAAAGGCACACGTTGGCATCTTGAAAAGCAGCTTTCTGAAGAACAAAAGTGCAAACGCTGCCGACATCAGCTTGCAATCGCCGAATTTCCACCAAATCGCTTCGATTCTCACACCTTGTGTACGCCCAGTGTCCCGAAGGGGAGGGGCTTGCTAGTGTTGGTGTCGATGAGCAGCACCTCCGCATCCAAAATGATACTGTGGCCACCGGGAAACGCCAGTGGGATGTAGTCCTTGAAATGGGCCACCTGGAGACATGTGCGGGGGGAAAATTATCAGTATAGTACAAAATACCGTATTTACTTGCATATAACCGCATTTGCCCAACAAAAAAATGATGACTGGATCGAGGGTACGGCTTATATGCGCATAAAATGCGGACATGCATGAAACTGCGAGGCGACAAAGACGAAACGCCATAACACAAGAGAATGCGGCTGAAACAAAATGTATTTTGACGTCTATGAATGAAATGCAAGAAAAAAGTAAACCGTGTCTTGCATAAAATGTGAAAAAACTCACTTGTGCCTGTCACTGCTCGCTCAGGGCGCCGCCAGCTTACCTAGGGCGCCGCCGTTTTACCTAGTTAAACGTGCTCTGACTAACCAGACGCGAGTAGCCTTAATGTGTTCTTAGCTTTTACCATGTCAGCACATCCCAAAAGTTGTAAACGCTGATCGACGGTCTTGCGGTCGATCGTTCAAATATCAGCGTAATGTGTAACCCATGCTATTATTGCACCCAGAGACTTGGTGAACACTATACTGCTACGGACACAATTCCTGGTTGTGCTTACGCTATGTCCTTTCTGAAAGGAAATGATTGTACATTTGTGATTATGAAATAAAATAAAATTGTGGTGACAACTATTGCAGTAATACGAACCATCGAAGAAAAAAAGCCACACTCTTAAAATGGCTTTAAAATGGTTGAATTTTACAATTTCTGGCGTATTTCACCTCCATATTCATGGTTTTGATAGCGAGGACAAATGTGTTACTTTGAAAGGAAAATCTTAAGAAAAATAATCACACGTGGTATTTCTGAGATACTGTATGATTAGTCAATATCATAAGGAAGTTAATATGCCTGTCTTTGTACATGCAAAATATCAAATTATTCAATTTGAAAAAAGAAATGTCTATCTTGATGTGAACCTGACGCTTTCTAATGACAGAAATTACAATTTTCTTACCAGAAGTTTTAGATGTTGTGGCAGCCATATTGCTTCTAATGTCAAAATATCTAAATTCTTTCAATGGTTCGATGGAATTACTGCAATAGTTGTCACTTTCGAACAAGAAACAAAACGAAAAGAAATCAAAGTGGAACTTGTTATATTTCAAAATCAAGGCTACTCACGTCTGGCCAGTCAGAGCAGGTTTAACCAGATAAGATGCCAGCGCCCAAGGTAAGATGACGGCACCCCGCCTTAGATAAGATGGCCTCGCCCCGAGCAAGCAGTGACGGGAACAAGTTCAATTTTTTTCTTGAATTTCATTCATTGACAACAAAATACATTTTGTTTAGCCTTTTATCGCTTTTTCTTTTTTCTATTTTGAAATAAATGACCGTATCGGCCGCATTGTCTTGCGTCATGACGTCATGATGTTATGGTGTTGTCAAGTTGCAGTTTTTTGCATGTCGACTTTTTATGCACATATAAGCCGTACCCTCGATTCAGTCATCATTTTTTTGTCCGACAAAAGCGGCTTATATGCGAGTAAATACGGTATAATCAGACAAGAGCTCATACTGTGTGTGTGTGTGACTAACTTTGTGCGGCAACACAGGTTTGAGGCTGCGGCTAAAGTAGCTGAACGTGTCTCCGTTTTTGTGAACCTGCACGCGCTCACCGTCGTACTTGATCTCAGAGTACATGCCATTGGGACACTTTTTCATGGCCTGCTCGATGGATTTGCACGCCTCCGCCTGTCGAGAGAGCATCACTGAAAAATGCCTTCAAAAGGAAGGTAGATGTTTTTCACGCACCAGCATTGGCTGCACGGGGGTCATGAGCGTGGCCTCCACCATGAGCAGCTTCCTGGGCCCCGAGCCATCCGACGCCTCCTGCTGGTTCCTCAGCACGCGCTGGATCACGTCGCCCAGGTTGCGGGACGCTTTGAAAGCATCATAGGCGTTGGGATCCACCGCGTCCAACCTGCCGAGGTCAAAGGACAAGTGTGAGAACGTTTGGCAGTAAGATAGATTTAAAAAGAGAGGTCACGTACACGTGCTTGGCTCCGGAGTTCATCTTGAGGTCATGCTTGATGAGGCGGATAATGCCCTTCAAGTCATTGCTGGTACACCTGCGGACAAGGGGAGACGTCGCATTAGAAACGCTGCACGATTCAGACTTGGCGACGGTGTTTTACTTTTTGGCGATTTGCTCCAGCTCTCCCTGCTGCTCGTCCTCCTTGGTGAGTTGTGCCAGGCGGCACAGCGAGGCGTCCACCTCCTGGATAGTCAGCAGGCTCTTGGCCGCCGGCGGGAAGGATTTGCTTTCATCGAAGAACATGCGAACCGTCTCCGAAACATCTCCCTGGTTAGAAAAACGAACAGTCTAATTAGGAAAAATATTCAATTTAAACCTTCTAGTTTGGCCAAGTGACTATTTTAGCAAAATAAAAAAATAAACTTATCCGCACGCATACCTTTTATTTGAAATACAATAATATATACACTTTTTTTATAATTTGGATAAGCCTGCGACCAATACTGAAGTGCAACTAATGCAAGTTTTTTTTTTCTAGTGCAAGTTTTCTTTTATTTCATGGCATAGTTATATGAAAATCTGTTGTGTTACCAGATGACAATTTAGCCTGTTTTTTTACTATTGTTACTTTAACGTTTGTTGGTTCTTGGTTTCTGATAGAAATTTTAACATTTATTTTTTCCTCTTCAAATCAAATCAACTCAAACGCCTTTAGTGTCATCATACAAAGGCTTTTAATTTAATTTGAAGAGGAAAAATAAATATTTTTTAAAAATGTTACATTGTACATTGTACATTATTTGTACATTAATTGTACATTGTACAATAATTAGTTGGTGCGACTTGTACATGGTCCGAAAAATACGGTACATTTCCTATTAAGAAAAAAAAAGTATGTCCTTTTCACAAATTCACAATAATTTGGTCCATTTCTCCATGCAGATGGTGGCTAACCAAATACTTGCCCCACTGTGTATCGTAACAATAGTTTTTTAATTAATTTTAATTTAATTCAACAGAGTGAATGTTGAAAACCAAGCACAAATGGCATTCCATATGCCAGGTGTAGACATGATTTGGATTGACATACAAACCTTCTCCAGATCTCGCACCATGTCGTCCTGGTTGCATCGGAAAATGCGGCTGAAGAGTTTAACAATCTGCTTATCGTTGAGGTTGTATACGCTCTTCACCACGCCGGGCAGCAGCAACTTGACCGTCAGATACAAGTCGCCGTGGAATTTATCTGCGATGGAAATGCGAATTTCAGCCATCATGCAGTTATGTGGATGCGTGCGCGTCTCACCTCCAGCGGTGCCTTTGCGCAGGAACTTCTCGATGATCTGGGTCTTGCTGTTGTAGCTGTTGACTTCCGCTACCATAGCGCACAGCTTGCGGAACTCCCTAAACAGGCAGTCTTTGTGCTGCGGGTTGCAAAGTTGGGTAGCCAGAGAGCTGCCCTGGTTGGCCTTGGCGGGCGAAGGTGATGAGAGGGGGGAGGATGAGGACCCGCCCGCCTTGGCCGCTAGACGGAACGCAAATAGAAATGGCGACTTGTAAATGTGTTGCCACTTTAAATTGTAGATCTAATATGAAAGAAGGACATAGAGAGAAATGAGCAGGGCGAGCAAAAGATTACCGGTGAAGCCTGAGAACTTGCGTGGTGCGTTAAGTGACGCATCAGGGGGTGACGTAAGCTTGCCTGCCGCGTTTGTCTTGGCCGGCGTCTTCTTCTTGGGACCTGAGTTCACTTTGGCCATGAATTCTACAATGGGAACAGTAATGCATATTGTTGAGTCGCCACATTTATTTTGGTATCTCAATTTTATTGTCATAATAAATGTGTTTAAAATATACGAAATTCATTGGTTTCAAAAGTAGTTTTGTGACATGACTTGAATTTTTCATAAGTAGAAGCATATTTTACATTGAATTAGTCTAATTTGTTCCAAGACCTTTAATACTACCCTCTAAACCACAGCTATCAAAGTGGCGGCACGGGGGCCAAATCTGGCCCACCTACATCATTTTGTGCAGCCCAGGAAAGTAAATGATGAGTGCCGACATTTTGTTTTAGGATCAAATTCAAATGAAGATTATAGTATAATTCCTGAATTTTCTCTTTATAAATCAATAATTGCAATTTTTTAATCCATTTTTTTCTTTTTGTGTTTTTAGTTCAAAAGGCATTTTGTAAAATCTAAAAATATTTAAAAAAAAATTCAATTTTCCAAAAATTGTTTCCTTTTTAAATGAATCGTTTACTAAGAAAAAAGGCTAAAATAAACATTGTTTTAGATCTATTAAAAAACTGAATATTTAGGACTTTTGATCCATTTCTTTTTGTCCGATTTTTATAAAATATCTAAATATTATATCTAAAATGGTCCGGCCCACATGAAATCGACGTTAATGCGGCCCACGAACCAACCCGAGTTTGACAGCCTTGCTCTAAACCACAGGTGTCAAAGTGGCATCCCGGGGGCCAAATCTGGCCCGCCGCATCATTTTGTGTGACCCGAGAAAGTAAATCATGAGTGCCGACTTTCTGTTTTAGGACCAAGTTAAAATGAAGAGTATAGATGTATATTAAATTTCCAGGTTTTCCCCCTTTTAAATCAATAATTGTAATTTTTTAATCCATTTTTTCTGTGATTTTAGTTCAAAAATCATTTTGTAAAATCTAAAAATATATTTAAAAAAAAGTTCAAATAAACATTGTTTTAGATCTAGAAAAAAAATGTTTCGCCGACGTACGTTTGGCCGACGAAAAGTTTGCCGAAACGGGATTCGCACGCTCGCCCTGCCCCCGGATCGTGTGTACATGTTTTTCAACCTCGGCCCGCGGGCCATATACGGCCCGTTACAGATAACATTCATTTAGGAATAACAAGGGCATGTACTGCCCCCCGCTGGACATATTTCTAAATACAAGTACGTACTACAATGTGCTACCATTTTTTTTTTTTTTTTTATTTTATCCTTGCGTTTAAAGTAGTAGCCATTTGGAGATCACGCAGAACATTACGTGACAGAAGAAATAGAGAAAATAAAGAAGTAGTAACAGTAAGTACTACTGTAATGAAATTGTAAATCCAGAAATCCTACTCCAGAAAACTTACACCAGCATAGAAAACGTTGAGATTAATCTTTGAATTAAGGTTCTCAGCAAATCATTTTGAATATATTTTTCCTAAAATAATGGGAAATTATTTAAAATTAAACTAGAAGTAAAAGTGTGTTCCATGGCATTTTCAGGTATTGTTCTCTAAGCCCTCTAGTCTGTCCAAGGCACTTAGAATTTCACATAAGTATTCTAGTGTTGTTTTTTCTCAGTGTTAGACATCAATCCCCAGCTTTGATAAATTACATTGCGTGTCCAAATGGCTACTACTTTAGACGCAAGGATAAAATAAAAAATATAAAAAATTGGCAGCACATTGTAGTACGTACTTGTATTTAGAAATATGTCCAGCAGGGGCAGTACATGCCCTTGTTATTCCTAAATGAATGTCATCTGTAACGGGCCATATATGGCCCGCGGGCTGAGGTTGAAAAACTTGCACACACACGATCTGGCGGGTGGGGCGAGCGCGCGAATCCCGTTTCGGCGAAACGTCCGTTCGGCGAACTGTCCGTCGGCCAAACGTCTTTCGGCGAATCGTCCGGTCACGGGTCGTGCAGTACCTGAGACAAGTTTATTAATGAGCTCCTTGTCCTCATCTTGCAGCTCCTCCCAACCCTCCAACTCGGTGATGTCCTCGATCTTCTTTGTGGTGGCGCGGGCGCGCTCCAGCTTCTCGAAGATGCACTTGGCGTGATACCATTCCTTCATCTCGCCAGCCGACTCACTGAACGGGTTGGGCACCACCTTGCCGATACGTGTGACGCCCTTGGCGATCTTGTCCTTGCACTTCTTGCAACCGGCCGTGCCACGCTTGGCGTACTCCACCACGAAGCGCTGCTCCGCCATCGTGTCGAACGGGAGTGAGGAGAGGCGGCGGAACGGGGAGAACGGGAGGCCTCCGTGACGCTCGGCTGAAGGATAGAGGTGATAGCCACAGAAAAGTTTGGGAGGCAGAGCTATGAGACGTGAATGTGACCTTCGAAGGAGCTGAGGGCCAATGGAAAAAGTCTTCTTGAATAACAAAAGGAAACAACTCTGCATCAACACTCCCAACCTAAAACCTGAGGAAAGAGGAAGGTTTTAAGTATTACAACTTCACCTGTTGCTAACCAACAACAAAAAATATATACATATGACATTTGAAAACTTTTTTTTGTACGAGACTCTCTTTTTAACTCGTGAAAAAAAGACGGGGTGGAAAAAAAGGAATTTGTGTTTAAATTTGTTTAACATTATTTTTATTGATAATTTAAAAAACAGACAAATATTTGACAATCTCATTAACTATGTACAAAACGTGCACGCATATTGTGAGTAAACACAGTGAAGCTAGTGAGTAATAATATTTAGTGGTATCCTCAAATTGTAAATGTTATGAGCTTCTTTTTGATAAGATTGTTATTTTGTTGTTTATATTTTGTTTCACATTTCTAAAAATAATATACTTTTTAAAATTTACCTTTACTTACAATATGTAATGTCTAAAATAACATTTAAAACAAAAAATATGTGTATATATTTATAGATATAGATCTATATATATCTATAGATATATGGATAAATATAGAGATCTATATCTATAGATAAATAAATATATAGATATATATTTAATATAGCAGATGAAATGAAGTATTTTTATACGCATTTTGTTAACTGAGATCTTCACATGGATCTTTTTTTTAGTAAGCAGGTGTTCCAGCCTGTTTTAAACAAACTTGCTTTATGCACCCAAATCCCTTCGAACAAAGATTAGTGTCAAGTGCTTGGAGTGAAACAAGGCTAATCGACACTCAAAATAATATTTTTACAACGTAATCAGAATCGTGTGCGTGAACTACGAACGCTACAAATATTATAATAAAACGTGGGGGCCCAAAAAAATCTGATTTTAACTGTGGAATCGCCAGCGTCTAAATCTAGCCCACGAGCTAACTAGTCAGAAAGCTTTTTGAGCAACAACTGTCACTATTCTACCCACGATCATGCTTATCCAGAGCCAGGCTTTGAAATAAAACTGTTTTACAAGGATCGTTTGGGTATTTAACCGGATTTGGCGACTATACCTTGTAGAATGTAGGAAAAGTGTCGGAGCGAGGTTTAAATGGAAGCTCCGTGGCATTGTTGTAGTAGCCTATGGAGTCAAGTTGGCGTGTGTTGTTTGTAATTTAGATGTTTCCGGTTAACAAAATAAAGGCAATCACTTTGGACTTCTTAATTCTGCTATTTTTGAATGTTGAATTGTGTTTATGTGCCTTACTGTTACTTAATGTTATTCATATATCACAAAGGGATGATAATAAAGTGAAAAAGATCAACATATTGTCAACAATATGTAGTTTTTCGAAATATTTTGTAGTACTTCTGGTATGGCTTCCTCTGCAACATGCAACTTGCCATCGTGAACGACAACGGGTGATGGCGCATGCTTGTTTCGATGAATGCATGCAACGTATAGGGGCGGCCATATTGGGCCGGTGACAGACGGTCTGACTAAAGGAGTCCAACTTCAATCTTGTCAATTGACATTTTGTGGTTGAAATCCTTTTTTTTTATTTAATTAGGGACTTTGACTTATATTTAAAAAAAAATACCTGTGGTTTTTATTATTATAATTTACATTTTAAACATCTTTGTCCAGAAATTCTTTAAACAGAAAAGCACTGCCATCATTTTCACTTGTCAACTGCCTGCGCAATTCCTTATTTTCCTCTTCCAGAATGAGATTTTTCTGGAATATTTTTGAGTTCTCCTCCAAAACGGTGAGGTACTGCGTCAAGGCGATCTCAGCGGCATCCCAGATCCGTAGCTTCTCTTCCGGTACGACATTGACCATGCTCTCCCAAAAGGCTTTATCTGCATCAGAGTCCCAATCCAGAAAATGTCTCAGTGAAGAACTCTTTATGCAGTGCACGCGGTAGCTGACAAAACTCAAAAATGCAGGCAGGATATTGTTGGGATGGATGACATGCTCGGATCCGCAGTCGGGTTCGTCGTCGGGCCGGTGCTGCTCCTCGTATTTGAGCAGAAACGCCGCCAGCCGGTTGAGGTCGTCGTCGTAGAAGTCGAAGGCGTTGAGGAGCCCGAGGAGCTTCTCGGCCGTGTGTTGCTCGTTGTACAGGAAGCTGAGGTGCTCACTGTTTTCCATCAAGAAGCCCAACTCCTCGCTGAGCAGCGCCAGCAGCGCCGCCATGGTCTTAGAGTCCACCTCGGCCACGCTCTCGGCATACACCTGCGCCGCCATCTCGTACTTGTCCTGCGGCTGGATGGGATAGCTTTGCTCCATGGTGGCCACGGGCCGCTCCCACTTTAGCCCCAGGTGGGCGCAGAGGTGCGAGTCGGCCGCCAACGCGCTCTCTGCCAGAAGCTTCACCTCGGCCACCAACATGCGCGACATGTCCACGAAGGTCTGCGCGTCGGTCAGGGCGAAGTGCTTGATCTTCTTCTGGATGCGCTTGTGCTGCTCGATGCTGTGGCGGATGTCCTCCAGCAGGTGTTGCTCGCGTCGATTGAAGCTCTCCTCCTCCATTTGGATGTTCTTCATGATGTCGCTCAGCTGTACCTTCAGGGTGTTGACGCGCTTGCGCAACAAATAGATGACCTCGGGTTTCTCGTCGCAGCTCAGCTTGCGGGCCTCCAGCACGTTGCGCTTGCCCTTGATCTCCTCTTGCTCTCGCTCCAGCTCCATCAACTTCATGTCAATGTTGCGCTTGGACTTGTTGCACTCTTCCTGAGTCAGCTCCAGGATGGGCATGGCCTTCTCGTACTCCTCCATGGCCAGCTTCCTCTGGGTCAGCCACTCCTTGCGGCGTGCCTTGAGCTCCGTCTGGTAGCCGTCCCACTCGCGCAGGCTCTGCTTTAGAAAGATATCGTGCGGGCTCTGGATGTGGGCGAGATCCTTATTGGCCATGGTCTTCTCCCGGACCTTGTCCATGCGCTCGATCATTAAGTCCAGAGCCTCTGATTGCTTGCGAAGGTCGATGGAATGACGCTCGTCGTTGTCCAGCCATTTCTTCTGCAGCTCGGCGATGAGGTCCATCTTGTGTCCCATTATCTCCGAGCACAGCGCCTGTTGACGGTCCAGTGCACTCAAGAGGTCCGGCAGTGTGGTCTTGGTAGCGGCCTGAGCCCATCCCCCCTTGATCTCTTCCAACTTCCTCGTGCTGTACTCCCTGGAATTGTCCAGGCGCTCCGTACGCAATCGCAGGGCCTCCTCGTACTTGGTTCGCCGCAGCGACTGCTTGGCGTCGGCCCCTGTCTGGAGGTCATTGAGGAAGGAGAGTAGCTCAAAGTGCAGGCGGATGACACGCTGAGCCGTCATGGGTTCTTCGCGCACCGCGGCTTTCGGTCCCTCCTGGGTGTCCGGCCTGCTCGCGCCACTTTCCTGGCTCTGCATTTTAAAAAATTCTCAAGATTGAATCGTATCGTTAATTCCAGTCTGGCCTGAAACCAACAAACGTCAGTGACACGTCATAACTTTATGATAGGATGACGTTGTAACTACATTCCAGTCTGTGATCAGACGATGTCATTACATGACCTCATAATGTTAGGATTCGACTATATCCATTGTAGTCAATGATTGATTTGGATTTTTAAATCACTTTTTATGAACAAAGGAATTGGACTCGTGAAAATATCTGATGTTAAGGCTTTCTTCTTGCTAAAACCTATAATATGATATTTGTTTAGATCAGATGTCTCCAAACCGGTCCTCGAGCGCCGCTGTGGCTGCAGGTTTTTGTTCCAACCAATCCGACACAAACAGTTTAACCAATGAGGTTTCTGCTGAAAAAAGAAGCACTTGACTGCAATCCACTGATTGCACTTCTAACATACCAGATTGGTGGAAAGGTTTCCTCTTACAGATTGGAACAAAAACCCGCACCCCCTGCGGCCCTTCCTGGAATAGTTTGGGGACCACTGGTTTAGATGAATAATATTAGTGCCCTACAGCTGACTGGCGACCAGTCTGGGGTGTAGTCCACCTTTCACATGAAGTAAGCTAGGATAGGCTTCACGGTATGCACGATTCATTCATTCATTTTCTCAAAACACTTATCCTGACAAGGGTCGCGGGGGTGCTGGAGTCTATCCCAGCTGACTTTAGGCACCAGGCGGTGGTTTCCAGCCAATTGCAGGGAACAAGGAGATGTACAACCATTCATGCTCACACTCATACCTAGGGGCAATTTAGAGTGTTCAACCAGTCTACCCTGCATGTTGGAATGTGGGAGGAAAAAACCCATACAAGCCTGGGGGAACATAAAAACTCTACACCGATTAAAAATGTGGGTTATTTGATTGAGAAAAAAAACGCATTGGCGTAAGTATTAATCCTGAAGTTTCTGAAAATAAATAAATAAATTGCCCTATCTCGTCATTTCTAAGAAGTACACACTCCATTGAAGAAGTGAATTTTATCGAATGTCTCCGAAGCAAAATGACAGACTTGTGACAACGCCTATTGTCATTGGCTCACAGCGCGTTTCATACATCTAGATTTACATATATGATGTCTATGGCTCGATTTACAAGACTTGTACTGCGTCTGGGCGGAGTCGGGTACGAAGCTAACCTCAGTGATGCGTTTACTGACGTAAACTACGCATAAACAAACATACACCACCACCTCTACACAATAATGGGACGTGGTACTGTCGGATTTAATTCCACTTACCTCCTCCGGTTGATTTTCAACGTTTTATCCCGGGGTGAATAGCCTTTTCCCCCCCAAACGAGGTTGGCGGCGGCTGGCGGGCAAGCTTAGCATTGGATATAGGCTAAGCTAAACAGTTGCCTTTCGGTTTCTTGCCATTTTGCGGAGCTACCTGCCAAGATCGACTGCCGGAGAAAATGGTAAGTGTCGACTTGTTTAGGCCACGAAGACTTATTTCGCCGAAAAATGAATTAAGACAAGTTTGTTTTGGAGGTTGATAGAGGGCCGAGCAATGCAAGCATAAGCCTAGCACTTAAGGTGGACACGCTACACAACATCAACAAACACTCAACAGCGTCATTAATTAAATAAAGAAAAAAAAACAACTTTTTGCTAGTCGTGAATTCACCAAATCTAGAACGTAGGCTGTACGAATTCAAGTTAAATCGTAAAATAATATTTTTTTTCCAAGAAGAAAAGGTCATAAAACATCATCAGCAAACTCAATGTCATTTTAATATATTGGTTTTGGAACAATTTGTAAGGACGTCACACTTAACTCCATCATTAAGTCTACATTAAGTCTCACTTTGATGGTGTTTGCAGGTGTACCTTTTAACCCCTCTGGAGAACCTAAGAAGCTACATCAACAACCGCCCACCATTGGTCATCTTTATGATCAGCGTTAGTGCCGTAGCCATCGCTTTTCTTACCATCGGCTATTTCTTTAAAATCAAGGAGATCAAATCTCCAGAGTTGACCGAGGTGGGTTCATTCCTGCATAAAGGTGGCACTAATCATGAAAGACTAATTGGAACGTACATCTCAGGACTGGAACACGTTCCTGTTGCGCTATAATGAGCTGGACTTCTGCGTGTCAGAGAACGAGACCATCAAGCACGGCCTTAATGATTCCACAACGCCGGAGAATCTGTCGGCGACTAGCGGACAAGCGCGGCCCAGCACGTCGGCACCACTGCTCTCCGAGGATTCGGGCTTCATCAACATTTCGGTGCCCATCACGCTCACATTGGACCCCCAGCGGCCCTTTGGCGGATACTCTCGCAACATCACGCATTTGTACGCTAGTGTCTTGGGGCAACAAGTCGGCTTGTCTGGTGAGACAGAGTATTTGTCCTTTTATCTTGATAGACAGAGAGAAAGAGATGCGTCAGAAAGAGAGATGCGTGTGAGAGAGAGAGAGAAACAGGCGAGATGCACAAGAGAGAGAGCGAGACCGGTGAAATGTGAGAGAGAGAGAGATAGGCGAGACCCAAGATAGCGAGAGATATGTCAGGAATTAGATTTAAAACAAAACAAACAAAGTAAAACAACACGGTCTACGCATCAATAAACGCCAACAATGGCCATGAGCAGTTTCACTGAGCCGACGTGTGAGTGTATAAGAGTTTGTATGTACATGTGTTGTCCCTTTAAGAAGCTACGTCAGTCAGGGTCTTAACAAGTTCTCCAACAAAAGCAATAAAAGTCTGGGAAATTTGGAGCTTTTCTTTAGCCTAATAATTACTAGGGCATTAAGTATGACTAAATAGTAATTCGCACTTTGCATTTAGGGAATTTGAGCAACGATTTAAATGGTAATTATCAATAACCTTCCGGGCGACCAATCGACCGTGTACTCTTATGAATCATGTCTTCCAGGCCGAGAAGCCCACGAAGAGATCAACATCACGTTCACCCTTCCTGTGTCCTGGAGCGCCGATGACTGCATCCTGCACGGCCACTGCGAGCAGGTGGTGTTTAGCACGTGCATGACCATCACGGCGGCCAGCAACGTCTTCCCAGTCACAGTGTGAGTGACCCATCTAGACGGCAACGGAGAGCTACGTAACAAATCTGGGTGAAAAGTGACTATCGTTTTATTTATTTTTTTCTCCTCGTTTCCAGGCAGCCGCCTCACTGCGTGCCGGAGACGTACACCAACGCCACATCGTGGTACAAGGTCTTCACCACTGTGCGTGACTCTGACACCAAGTACAGTCAGGACTACAACCCCTTCTGGTGCTATAAGGGCGCCGTGGGGAAGGTCTACCATGCCCTCAACCCTAAACTCACTGTTATTGTGCCCGATGTGAGTCAATTGGATGTATTCACTTTTTTTTGTGGCGAAATGGGACTGTTCATGATTCATTTGAAATGAATCATTCCATTCAGCACAATTTCTTTCCGTCTTCATTATTTGCCAGGATGACCGCTCGCTAATCAACCTGCACCTGATGCACACCAGCTACTTTCTGTTCGTCATGGTCATCACCATGTTTTGCTACGCCGTTATTAAGGGCAGGCCTGGCAAAGTGCGGCAAAGCACCTCCGATTTTTTCCCCGAGAAGGTAATGCACTTAAACGTCTCGGTCTGAGGAGGTTTGACACTTTAAAACTTGGTTCTTTTGTCTTGCAGGTGGCACTTTCTGAAGGCTAAGATGGTATGAGATGATCCTTTCAAGTAAAGATGACGACTCCCCCCAAAAATACAATAAAACCACGCAGCGACATCTCACCGAGTTGCCAGGTGGACTCCCAAAAATGATTTCGAAAACTCTGCTCGCAATGATGTTGGGATGGTCCAACCAAAGATACAAGTGCCTGACATCTGTAATATAGTTAAGACGTGTTGAGGAACATTTTATTTCAATTTTTTTGGGTGTCAGTAGGTGGATTATATAGTTGATTTTTGCCTCTGGAGTCTTCCGTTGCCATATCGGGACAATGCAGTAGAGGGAGTGAGCGTCACTTCAAACATACCTGAATAAAACACCGAAGAGAAATCAAATAAGGAAAAAATAATACAAAAACAAAAGGGACATGAAAGAGCACTTTCCAGGATTGGATGTATGTCTTTCGCCCTGCTAAATTTTTGGTCTGGTTTGTAATTGTTATTTGAATTTTATGGCTATCCGGTCATAGGCATCGTCCACGAATGGGCCAATGTAGTCGATGTTTATTCATCACTAAGGCTACGAGATGATCAGATTTAAGATTCACTTTCTCAATATTTTTTTTTGTCTGTCCAATTTTTAGTATGTGATTTTCAGACGAACGTTACAAATGGCTAGTGTTGGAGCTCAAGCGGGAGGCTCAAAAATTCGGTGAGTTCTTCATTGGGGAGTTTGAGTTGTAAAAAGTTGTGACTCCTAACTGACTGAGGGCGCTTGACGTCAAAGATTTTGAGTAAGGTTTGCAAAGGACCTTTTTTTTAAGTTTGCGCTGCTTTTGGCACAAGAGAAAGTTGCCTTACCTGCGATAGATGAACTTGCGTCATTGTCGTTTATTTGTGAAATTCATGTTTGAGTATTCATATCAACCCATCTTAAATTATTTCATTTGGGGGGAAATTATTTTCTTAGTTTGGATAGTGAACGCACATTGTAGATTTCTTGCACAATTGGACTTGATTTCCTTTTTTTTCCTTCTATTTAGTTTTATTCCTGCACCAAAAAAATCTTTGTATACTTATATTTATGATTAAAGTAATTTATTTTTTTCTGTAACGATGATGTACGAAATGACTGAGCGTTTGGACGCGATTCTCTCATAAACATTTGACAATCATTTAACGGAAATGTTCAAGTTATCATTTGTTGCTTTTTAATGATGAAGCGAAATCCTGCCGAAATCTGCCTTTTTCTGCATTGTTTTCATACCTCTTCTTCCATTGACTTCCATGTAAAGCACCTGTTGAATGTACTTATTTTTGCCCCCCTCAAATCCTGCAATACAAAATCATAACACCATTTCATCAACTTATTAAAGGACCGTGTTGGCACAAATACTGTCCCATGGGTTCATTCATTGTCAAGTCAAAGCAGACTTAATAAATACAAAAAAAGCATAAATATGATATTACAATGTGGCAATTTTTTTTAGCCCAATGATTTTAATAGACATTGAATTCAAGTTGAATTAGGTGTATTGTCAAATTAGAATTGAGTTTTTTTAAATTCAAAAATATAAGTCATTCTATGGTTTGAAAATTAATCAAATTCTGTTAATAAATGCTCTAAATACTTTTATGTAGTTCTGTAATTGAAAATATGAACACACTTTTAAAACTTAAGAGCTTTTTAAATAAGCTCTTCCTTTGCCCATTGGCTCCGCTTTCCTCTGTCAACTGCAAATGACCTTATATGAAATGTATTAAACTAACCACCACTTTCTATACAGGTGTTGCACTCATTCTACTCAGCTCTCCCATTTTTCTCACCATGTCACACATACTGAGTTTGAGACTAGTGCAAGTGTATACCTTCTGCACTTTTCCAGCTGCATCCCTCCATGCAACATACTGTTGACAAACATTTAAATCCACATAGAGATTGAGTGACAGGTGAATAATGTGCATATAACCCCCTGTAAATTAATACAAAGTGAATTAAAGTACCTCATAATCATGCTGGTACCTTGATTTCTTCCAGTGTATCTAAAAAAAACATCCCCCCTAGGGGGAAAATTTGTAAGCATTATTTTTGCTTCAATTCTTATCATTTCTTACAAGAGTTTTTTTAATTGTCACCACCAGGGGACACTCTTCTAAAGCACTAGCTCTGATGTTAAGTTACTCTCCTGTATGCTTCAATTCATTATCAAGGCTATAAGTTCTGAATGTTCTCCCCTGTGGTGGTGCTAGAATGAGTTGTTGGAGGTGATAAAAATGGCCGATGGCACAATTTTCTGCCTCACTTTTGTCAGACTGCCCCCGGGTAGCTCTGGCTACTATAATTATTTATCACCTATTAGTTTGGAGCCAATGAAAGTAAAGTGTCTGAGTGTCCTACAAAGCCCTGTGTGCATCAAAAGTGAGTTTGAATAGTCACAGTGGGGGGTGCTGGAGCCTATCCCAGCTGATTTCGGGCCAGAGGCGGGGAACACCCTGAATTGGCGGCCAACCAATCGCAGGGCACAAGGAGACAAACAACCATTCACACTCACACTCTTACCTAGGGCCAATTTAGAGTGTCCAATCAGCCTACTATGCATGTTTTGTGGGAGGAAACCGGAGTACCCGGAGAAAACCCACGCAGGCCCGGGGAGAACATGCAAACTCATACAGGTGGACCGACCTGGATTTGAACCCAGGTCTCCCACTGTGAGGCTGACACGCTAACCACTCAGCCACCGGGCCACCCTGAGGTGATTATGATCGATCTATTTATATGTATTGATACTGGGAGTATTATATGATAGGGTGTGGTGTGTGGTGGAACCATCAAAGTATGCTTCCTTATAAACAGAGGAATAAAACGGTTTAGTAGCCTGATAAGGGAGCAAAATTTGACAGGACCCGAAACATGTGTTACACCAGGGGTAGGGAACCTATGGCTCGGGAGCCACATATGGCTCTTTTGATGGGTGCATATGGCTCTCCACTAACTTGTGAGGTAAACTATGGAAACTGCTGGTGAGAAAGTGCAGGAATAGGAGTGTTATGTTCGTATTATGGCATTGACACTACCCCAGCGCCTTATAATCATTTTTTTCCCCATAACACTCTTTTGTATGGATTTTCTCATTGA
Source organism: Stigmatopora argus (assembly GCF_051989625.1). NCBI lineage: Eukaryota > Metazoa > Chordata > Actinopteri > Syngnathiformes > Syngnathidae > Stigmatopora > Stigmatopora argus. The sequence goes on from NC_135408.1 coordinate 5,315,442, forward strand.
TACTCATTGATTAGCAACAACGTAACAATGTTGTCAAAAGAATTCAGAGACTTTTTGTACTTTAAAAGTGGTGAAGTGAACAAAAAAAGCACATATTTTCATGCATGTTGACTTTTAAATTTGGAGCATGGCTCTCAAGGATTAACATTTAAAAAATATGAATTGTTTATGGCTCTTTCCATCCAAAAGGTTCCGTGTTACACTTTGAATAGCAACTAGTGACCCAAAACCAATCAATTTTGCTATACCACTTTACGCCCCAGGTTCCCCAAATCACTGTAATAACTGAATCCAGGTGTTCTTCATAAGACACCCTGAATCGTTCAGTGATTTCAACCACTGGTGACCCTAAGTGAGTCCTAAAGGATGTGACCCGTCCATCTCCCGTTACTTTTAAAGGGAATTCGGACGTCCCCAAACTCGGCGCCAGTGACGTCGAAATGAAGCATCAGTTCCTGTTTACTGGGCGGTTGCCGGGCAGCAACATCAGCTGATCCCGCGCCCCCCCCTCCCTCCCTTCCTCCTTCCCTCCCCGGATAATCCCTCCACTCTCCCCTCGTCGGCGCACTCCTGCCTCCGCTCTGGTGCAGATCGACAGCCGTGGGTGGAGCACGGGGGTCTCCGAAAAAGAGAGCGGGAAGGCGGGAGGGGCGGCAATCAGACGGCGTGGGGGTCTGAGGAGGTATCGCGCACGTCCACCCGAGAGGAGCCGTCTTTTTGATTCTTTTCTTTTCCGTGGGTGCTGCGCTTGGGAGAAGGTTCCTATCTTGGACCGCATGCATGACACAACGCAAAGGCGAGAAACCCACCATCAGCATCCAGGAGCACATGGCCATTGACGTATGCCCCGGACCCATCCAGCCCATCAAGCAGATCTCGGACTACTTCCCCCGCTACCCCCGGGGCCTGCCGCCCGTCGGGGGCCCGTGCGCCGCCCTCTCCTCCACTCCGGCCGCCACCTCGGAAAGTGAGGACAGCCCGGATCGGGCGTTTGCCGGAGCCTCGGCTTCCAGGAGAGACGACGATCCCGATGTGGAGGCGTACGACTCGGATGACTCCAGTAAGTGACGCGCCGTTGGTTGCCAGGCATCTCCTCCTTGCTTTTTTTCCTCTTTTTTTTTCATTCTGAACGGCAACTGGCCGCCTGCCTCAACGCAGACAACTGTTGCATTCACTCACCCCCGTCTTCCGCTGCGCTCCATCTCTTGAGAGCGACGCCTAGCATTTGACGGCATTTTTTCCCCTTCCACAACTCCTCAAGCTTTTTTTTTTGACAAGGCGTGCAGTCAAGGGTGCATTTCCATCCACAGGTGACCAAATTATTCTCACTGTGTCAGACAGAGCACACTGCAATCAAACCCTCTTCTCAAACGTCGCCCATCCTCCACTGCACTCCATTTCTTAGTGATGACATGCGGCTTTCTAGTATGGACTAGGTGACCCTAAATTGGGGAGATGTTATTACTAGATCAACCTAAATCACTCTCAGAAGAAGTTTCATCAACAGGTGTTTCAATATTGCCCACTCGCAGCATAGGTGACCCCAAAACGCTCACTGTTTATCTACAGGTGACCCTAAATTAAGCACATGCCTGTCTATTCTTGACTCTTAATTCCACTAAATTACAAATTAATCTCTTAACTTGGTAGAAAACATGGCAAAAGACCCTACATTACTCTCAGAGCTATAGGATATAATGTAATTTAGATCACCCTAAATCCATCACATGTCTCCTGTAGGAATTTTATGCCTATTAATGAGACATAGGTCTTATAGGCATGTGACCCAAGGTCAATTGGTAGATTGCTCTTAATTCATGCATAAATCAAACCCCTTATCAGTTTCCCTTAATTTCATGTTGCCCAAACAAGTGATAATTACCCACCACTCACTCAGGATGACACTTGGTTATTGGAGTAAATGGTGACCCTAACACCATACCGCTTTGTGTCTTAACTTCTGAATTAAATGAATGGGATGTCTTTCTTTGTCAATGGCAGGGAATAAGTAAAATGCAATTACAAAAAGTACTCAAGGCCATAACAAGAATGTATTTCTATTCATCTCATCTCATCTCATTTTTGGAACTGCTTTATCCTCACTAGGGTCGCGGGGGGTGCTGGAGCCTATCCCAAATGACTTCAAGTCAGGGGCGGTGGACACCATTCATGCTCACACTCTTACCTAGGGGCAATTTAGAGTGTCCAATCAGCCTAACATGCATGTCTTTGGAATGTAGGAGGTAACCAGAGTACCCGGAGAAAACCCATGCAGGCCCGGGGAGAACATGAAAACTTCACACAGGTGGACCTGGATTTGGAGCAACATATTTTAATATTTTATTTCTTCATCATGAATACAAAAATAAACACACAAATACATAAAATAACTATAATAATAAGAATAATATAACATTCTAATTTACGCCTGTCATTTTCATCTTTTTAAAAATAAATAATAATAAAAAAATAATAATGTAGTAGCCCGGCGGTTGAGTGGTTATAGCGTGTCGGCCTTGCAGCTCTGGGGTCCTGGGTTCAAATCCAGGTCGGTCCACCTGTGTGGAGTTGGCATGTCTGGGTACTCCGGTTGTTTGTCTCCTGGTGCTCTGCGATTGGCTGGCCACCAATCCAAGGTGTCTTCTGCCTTGTACCTGAAGTCAGCTGGGATAGGCTCTGGCACCCCCCGCGACCCTAGTAAGAATAAAGCAATTCAGAAAATGAATGAATATTTCTTCATCATGAATACATAAACAAACACACACATATAAAATAATAATAATAAATCCTTCTAATTTACTCCTGTCATCTTTAAAAAAAAATAATAATAAAAATATGTATAATTATAATTGAGCCCTAGTGTCCATACATGGGATTTGACACTAAAGAAATAATTTTCTTTAGTGTCAGACCACTAGCTGTTTATTTTTTATTTTTTTAAAGCAATGGGGGGGTCAACGTGTGACACAAACTGAGTTAATCCGGCTGCGATGGCGTGTAGCAGCAGGAGGGGGGAGGAGCTGAGCGGGCGCAAGGGTTTAAAGCCACACTAATCCTCGACTGGCCCAAAGAAGGGAGGATGATGATGGTGGTGGCGGTGGTATTTATCATCATGGCGTGTGTTTTTCTGTGGGACATTATCTCGGGTTGCTTTCATCAAATGATGGGGCCTCGCGGTTGGCCGACTTGCAACCGTCACTCGCAACAGGTGTTGCCCGGCTGCGGCGTGCTGGGCAAAACCTCCGTCTGCTCCGTCCATCTCACTAATAAAGCAGTTAGTCACTCACCACCATTACAGATAATTAAGCCACGAAGACCGCCATAAACAGCGTGGTAATGCTTGAATTTCTTAGGTATGAAATGAAGCCGGAAGATAAAACCAATAACCAAATAATGAAGGGCAGACAGAGACAGTAATTTTATACCATTTTGGTCACCTTTATCCTCTTCATACAATAACAATCATGCTCATTAAATCACTCACATGTCAATTTCCTGATCAGGTGACCCTAATAAAACCGTGTGCGGTCGATTGGTCGCCGGTCTTTTGGTCGCCGTCTTTTGGTCGTCCTGACCGCCACAACGGGCGACCAAAAGACCGGCGACAAAACAAGATAAAACAATACGGTCTACGCATCAATAAAAGCCAACAATCGCCATGAGCAGTTTCACTGAGCTGACATGTGAGTGTATAAGAGTTTGTATGTACATGCGTTGTCCCTTTAAGAAGCTACGTCAGTCAGGGTCTTAACAAGTTCTCCAACAAAAAACAATACAAGTCCGGGAAATTTGGAGCTTTTCTTTAGCCTAATAATTACTAGGGCATTAATTATGACTAAATAGTAATTTGCAGTTTGTATTTAGGGAATTTGAGCAACGATTTAAATGGTAATTATCACTTACCTTCCGGGCGACCAAAAGACCGGCGACCAATCGACCGTGTACCAATAAAACTGCTTAATTGAATTCATGCACAAGTGACTCCAATTTCAATTTATACATATGACCCTGAATTAAACATTCATTCATGCATATTTTTTGTTTTGTTTTGACAATTTGTCCGTTTTTTCTTTTGTTTCTGTTTTATAAATCTGTTAAAAACATTCAGACCAATTTTACATTTTAAAAAAAGTTACTTTTTGAAAAGTGATGAAGCCGAATAGAATAGATAGAATTGCAAAAGGTTGTGTGGAATTGCTGGCATTATCATTACATAACGTGCCCATCCAGACGAAGCCTGGGTCAGAGGTCATTCCCGATGGAGTATAGCGGTAGAAATGATCTGGCACATCATTTTTAACCCTTTATAGGGCAAGTGACTATTTTGAGTAATAAAAAAGACCTGGCCATTGCATTGAATGAAACGCACAGGTATTACAAATGGAATGTGACAAACTGTTCTGTATTCAGGCAAATCACGATTTAAAAGTTCTTGATGGAAAACTGGGACACCGTGTCATCCGTATTAATGAGGACAAAAACAATCTAAATTGTTAAGAGCACTCATTACAAAAGCCAGCTTTCATGAGGGGGTGTGGCATGGACATGTTGCTTATCTGGAAAGCCTCTGTGAAAGCAGAAGCAAGGCTGGGAGGGATGGCAGCAATTATTCGCTGTTAGCTTCTCCCAGTCAAAAAGAATTTAATGTCGAGTGCCGTCAGATGCAGCCAGTGAGCGTATTGAGTGTCCTAAATTGATAACAGAGTTCTGTTTTGAGTGCAGCGTGGCTCGGGGGAATTTAGAGTGGATTGACGCCAAGGTTCGCAAGCGAAGTTTTGGTGTGAAACCAAAAACAGGTCAGAACAAAAAAAAACAAGTGAAAATTTCCCCCCAAAATATAATTTTTCTTCTGGTCCCAACTCCAAGATGACAGTGTAATGTTCGCCATTAAGGTAAAGCTGCTCTCATGAGGGGATCCAAGCAATAGTACTCCTTCAAACCCACCTCTAGCAACAAACAATTGCCTTTGAAGCTTATCTCTGCCAAACATAAGAGCGGTGTCTGTTTGGTGGGTCGCGTCCGCTTTTACTCCGCAGCCCGGCGAGGACGTGATAGCCTCGCCTGCCGCTAATCGGCCTCTGGGTCTGCACTTCAATTAAGGAAGTCAAGGTTGAGCCGCAATGAGTCGCGTGTGAGGCGAAATGGTGCTTTTATGCAGATTAGCCGCCGCCACCGCACTGCCCTCGCTTCCGTTCGCAGGGGACTCGGCCCCACCCTGTCCCCAAGGAAGCGCGTGTACGGTACTGAGTCTCGCGGGATCGAGAACTGACAATCTGGGCCTCGGCGGCTTAGTTGTAGTCAAAAACATTCTCATTACCTCCCGGTCTTTGGAAGACGGATTACCCGGGATGATATATTTCACATGGTCTTTTTCCACGATCTGGTCTTTGGCATTTTTTCTTTTGTGTCCTTCCAAACAGGAAGTAAATTCAGCCGTCGCTTCCCGAGAGGCCAACGGTGTGCAGTCACCAAAATGAAAAGTCATTGTCGGAACAACAAAAAAAAATAAGGACAGATGAATGAGAAACTTGGCGTGTTAATGAGGCAGCACTAATCGAGGCCACGTTTGGTCGCAATGGTTCAAAGCTTTCACGACGTCACCGCGGGATGCCAACTAAAGAGACAAGCGCTACGACTTCAACATTTTAATTGGGTTCTTAGCCAAATGGCGCTCAAACGAGCTGGTCGTGGGGTGCCTAAAATGGCTATTTAAGACAATTAGGAGTATCATTTCAAAATGGTCTAAAAGCTGTGGTAGCCAGTGACAAATTCTTGACATGAAAAACATTGTGATTCAGTTTTTTAAAACACATTTAATGAAATGGCTCTAAAACATCTGTTATATGGTCCTAAATTACCGTGAACCGGCACAACCCTGAAGTCAGCCTTGCTTTTATACGATAAAACTAAAATAAAACAACTTCAACATCTGTGACTTGGTGAAGAAGTCTCCAGGAATGTAAAAGTTAAATGTACGGCCCGCGGACAAGAACCGACCCACTAAAGGGAACCAATCCAGCCGGTGAAGTAGACAAAGGACTTGGACTAAAACTCCCATTTACCTGTTTTGTTTTTTGGATTTATATCAAGTGCAGAGGAACTATTTTCACTATAAGTACAGTATTTAAAGTAGTTACATTTTTCAATATATACATTATATTTAGATATTAATACATTACAGTCTTTTCACATGCGTATACCTGTAATATTTAATAAATATACACTTTTGATAATTGTACTTGTGTACTTGTATTTCTATAGAGGCGCGAAAACATGTATTGTGGTAGTTATAATGGGGGTGATCCTACTTTGCGGTTTTTCCTTTATCGTGGCCATGTCTGGTCTACATTAACGGCGATATTCGAGGGATTACTGTATACATGTACTATACTATACTATACATACATGTGCTTTTATTTTTACACAGACGCCGTAAAACCAGAAATTTGTGAGTTGTGTGTACTGCTGCACTTTGCTCAGTTTCACGTCTGCTGTCACTTTTGTTCATACGGTATACACAGAAACACATACTTTTATTTTGGTACTGCAAAACCAAAAATTTCAAAAGGCACCCTAAAATGACAAGAAAATGATACAAAATGAATGCATTACCTGCCTTTGACAACAGTAGAAGTCCAATTCACCTAAACTGGGAGGACTCCCTGTGGAGTCTATTCTTTCCGCGCCATGGATGGATTGGATTGGATAACTTTATTCATCCCGTATTCGGGAAATTTCATTGTCACAGTAGCAAGAGGGTGAGAATGCAGATATAGGAAAGGCGTTTTAGACATAGATAGGTAATAAGTAAGTTAATAAATGAATAAATACATGAATAAATATAGAAATAAATAAATAAGTGTGTTGCTGAAATACATATATATATACATATATATACATACATACATGCATACATACATATAGATATGCATATATATATATATATGCATATCTATATGTATGTATGCGTGTATGTATATATATATATATATGTGTATATATATATATAATATACATACACATAGATGTACATGTATACATACGGTAAGTCTTAACACTCAGCCATTTGTTTTGTTAAAGAGCCTGACAGACGGATGATGCTAAACGTCCAATCCATTTTGACAGGGATCTAGCGCCGTCAATGGCAACCCGCGTTTTAACTTCTTTGGCCAAAGATAAACTAGTCTGGCCCACATGAGATCTAATTTCCATATAAATGGCCCACAAACCAAACTGGGTTGGACACCCATGCTCTCGAACTATGAAGAGTCTGGGTCGCCCCTTTCTACTCGTTCCAAAAGTCACGCTGGACGCAAAGCGTTTTTCTTGATGCCGAGGGCATCAATGAATACACATTAAGAATAGGGCCATTTTTAATGTCAGAGACGACAGCATCAACATTGCACTTTTCATTGTATCTGATGACATTTAATTGACATTAGGTCCAGCATGCAAAGGGTGGCTGCGCCAAATCAGCAGCATGAAGGCATTTGTGTTAAAATAAAAATAAAAACTGTAAGTCAAAATTGTCAATTGCATTCCATTAGTTATGATGCTCATCATTTTTAATGAGCACTTTGTTTTTTGAATTATTTTGTCATATCTGATATTTTCAAACATGCAGTTTTTAAAAATAGATTGTCGGGGGGGGGACTATCAGGAAATAGCAGATTTAGCAAAATTAAAATGTCAAAAGGAAGGAATATGGTCTGTTAAATGTGAAAAATAGATTTTGAAATGCAGCAAGGTGAAAGAATAACACTGGAAATATTAAAAAAAAACAAATTATTGATTAGTAAAAAAACATTGTTTGAAAATATCTTTAAAAAAATCTAAACCAAGCATGATATTTGAGGGTGGGGGCAATTATGAAAGACTGTGAAATCTAAAAAAATAAATCATTTTATTAAATATTCAAAATCTAAATGCAACAAATATTGTTATGAACGTTTTCAAAATCAAAATCAAATCAAATTAAAAGCCTTTATTGTAATTATACACAGTTGCGTATAACAAAATTGTTGGTGCTACTCCACAAAGTGCGTTTTCCCAGTAAAACATAATTAAGTAATATAAAAATATAAAAAGTCATGTCCAAGGCAAGGCAAATTCAATTTTTCTAAAAATATTGCACAATATTCTAATTTAAAATATAAATCAATTCCCTTTGAAATGAATTAAATATCTTTTTTTTTAAGACAACAAAAAAATATGAAATACATTTTAAAAATCCTCAATTTAAAAAAAAAAAAACCCATTGCCAAAACAACCTGGGGAAAAAAGGAGTTTCGAAAAAGTGAGCCAAAATTTCCTTGCAGTTTGGAAGTTGTTTTGGAAACATAACGCATTAGGGTTGAGTAGTCCATAAACAGCCTTGGGCTTACGATGAGCTCCATGCTGCTTCACCACAGAAAGTGTTCTCGGCTCACACTCAGTAGCCGCAAGCATCACAATACAACAATGAGTACAAAAAACAAGCATGTTGATTAGAATTTTCTTCCGAGCCAGCAGGTGAAAAATTTGACCCAGCAAAAAGCAGCAGGACAACTATTGTTCGCCATCCTCGCACCTTTTTACTTCCTCGTAAACGATACTAGGCGCCTGCCTGAAAAGGCCATCCCCCCTTATAGTGCAGTCTGACTCACCGCTTTTTGGTTTGTACGTTTTTTTTGGTTGTTTTTTTAGTTTTTTGTGCGGCTCACAAACAAAAGTACATCATGACGCACATGCACCGTTTCCGTCGATTATTTCCTGGCAGATTGGAATGAACCGTCTACGGGTGATTTTGAAGTCTATAAAAGCAAACTGCCCAAATAAATCACTTTCTGACAACACATATCTCCTGTGGCACACCTGACCATCACTCACGGCACACTATGATGCCACAGCACAGTGGTTGGGAAACTCTAAACTGTGCTCGAGATTTTTTTATGGGCCGTATGAGACAGACTGGTGAGATTCTGGTGGCTGGCAGCAGATTGATCACTGAAACAGTCTGCAAAACTCCCACTGGAGCCTTCTGCTGGCCTTTCATTCTTCTCCACGTTTGTTTGTGGCAAGGCGACAACATATGGGATCAAATGACTTGTCATCACGACTGTTTCTTTCAAAAACTTGAGCAATAAAGATGCAGGCTCAATAGCAAAGGAGCAAATAGAAATAACTGACAAAATATAAATGTGGGGGGAAAAGATTCACAGGGGCACATTTACACAAATCCTAACTCCTAATCTCTTTCTGATTAAAATATCTTAACCCTTGAGCTCACTTCTCCTAATTGCCTTTTTGGAAATAGCTAATTAACGGTGAGTTCTCACGATTGATTGGAAATGACCGACCAGGCCAAACGGATAAAAATGTTTGGAATAACTCAGCAGATGAAAATTATAGTGTCTTATTAGCATGCATTCAAATCTTTTATTCATTGAGACCAATCAAAAATTTGAATTGGGATTTGACTAGATTTTTTAACTCTCTTTCTCTCATCGCTCACCTGGCGCCATTTGGCCATGTGATGCTCCTCGTGGTGCATAGCGGACCCTGATTGTAAAGAGTAAATCAATAATTGTAATTTTTTTAATCCATTTGTTATGTGTTTTCAGGTCAAAAATCATTTTGTAAAATCTAAAAATATATTTAAAAAAAGCTAAAATAAACATTGTTTTAGATCTATAAAAAAAACTGAATATTCAGGGCTTTTAATCCAGTTCTTTTAATCCATTTATAAAAAAATATATCTAAATATTATATCTAAAATGGTCCGGCCCACGTGAAATCAAGTTGACGTTAAAGCGGCCCGCGAACCAGGGGTCTGACACCTGGTCTACGGCAAGCGTTGCAGCATTTCCTTGTTATTTTTATATACTATGGCCCCTTCTGAAGTTTTGTAACTTGGGCAGATTATTGTATCTTGGAACAAAATTGACATAGAGGGTTCTGCAACCTGATAATGTATGTTGAAGCATTTGTAAGTAGAGGTATCACTGTACTTTGTTTTGACAGCGACCATTCACCATTTGCCCCACCACCCCAGTTTAAATTAATCGAAAGTCTGTGACTGTCAATGGCAGCCAATGATTTAAATTTGAAGTGCAACTTAAAGATGGCTTGTTGTGTGTCCGTTCGCATTTTTTTTTAGGGCCGGTGATTGCACAACGCAACAAAGAAGCCCAATCATGGGCTGGGTCAGGGGGCCAATCAAGTGATTGAAGAGGGAGCCCTGGAAAATGGTGGGATGGAGGGCGCAGTCACTTCATGTACTCTTCAATGCGTTCCTCCAAAATGGCCTTTTTGAAATTGTCGGACGAATTAAGGACATTTCTCGCTTTGTGTGGTGGCGGCCTTGGGGGAAAAAAACCCAAAACAAAACGCCGAATGCTGTTTTCAGACAGTCGCCAAGCGGCGCACTCAAAAGAGGCGGGAGAGAATTAAATAACAAGAACTCTGTGACACTGCCGGCAGCTGTTGGATAACAACCTGTCAATTTTACCCCTGCTGGCAATATTTTAATATTCTTAAGTGTCATTAAAGTAACCGAAACAAACAGCAAGTCGTCACTTCGAGAGTACAAACATGGCAAAAGCCATACAAAACAGCCACAAGTGACCTCGAGCAACTCCTCCTTCTTCTTGCGAAGACCAGTGATTGACAACGTAAGGTCCCTGACCGCCTCATTGTTTATTTACAATCTGTGCGTGTTTGTCTTTTTTTCCGTGGCTTCCAATGAGCTCCTCTGGCCTATCGAGCTATAACTCTCACCACGACCTCCAACCCACAGCTTGTTCCTGTCACGGCCAACCACGACGTGATATACTGCTTCAATTTGATGCATAAAATTGCCTGTGACATAAAGAGAAATATAGGCCTTATAAGGCGTACGCCACCCAGTACTACAACACTAGAGTTTTTTTAACGGTCGACAATACTACACCTACTTTTATGAGTAAATGATAGAATCTTATCAGACTATTTATAACGATCAAGACTCACACACATCCATAAATATTAAAATTGTAAATCATTTGTGTAATGTTGCTATCAGCTTTCAAAAAAATGGTATCACAGTAGTGAGAGAAGTACAGGGCGTATGCCTCAATAGAAGCGTGTGCGGTCGATTGGTCGCTGGTCTTTTGGTCGCCGTCTTTTGGTCGCTGGTCTTTTGGTCGCCCTGACCGCGACAACGGGCGACCAAAAGACCGGCGACCAAAAGATCGGCGACCAAAAGACCGGCGACCAATCGACCGTGTACCGTATGCCTGAATAGAAGCAGGGTATGTAGACGAGTTCTTATTGGTTTTACTGTTCCGTTTTGCTACAGAATACGTATCCATCATTTTCCCATTAAATGATTGAATTCCCTGGGGAAAAAAAACCCAACTAAAACAGTAGAGTAGATTAGAGATCATGTACGCAAAAATCCTGTCCATTCGTTACGTCACTCGATAGTAGTGTTGTAGTATTCTCGCCAACTGTAAAATGGGATGAACTTTTTGCGCTTTTTTGAGTGTATTTGACTAGGAAAAGGATTACGGGTTGTGTCTCAGTAAAGCCCAATCTTTCGAATTCAGTAGAATAGCCCCCCACGTGATCGGGGGCCATGATTGGGACATACTTGGTTGAATACCCAAGTAGAAGATGAGACAAAGTATGACCTCCACTGCTTCAAACCAATATGGCTGACCTCCTGTTCAATTTCACTCATGGATTCTTCAGACTTATTCAAGCATCCTGTTATGAAAGATGTGTCCACCCAATTTTATTTCACTGGGTTTCCTTTCGAGCTCTGCGATTTGACATAAATTGTCTGCTTCAAACCAATATGGCTCACTTAATATTAGATTTTAGGCATTGGTTCTAGAGACTTTTTTTCTGTATTCTGGTATGATTGACATTTCCATCAAATTCCATCTCACTGGGTAAAACTGGGAGACACCTGTTGATGTAATGGTTCACTTGCCTGTCTTCGGTGGGGGCAGGCGTAGGCTCGATTCCCGCTGGTGGTGGGATGATTGTGAGTGTTTGTGATTGTTTGTCACTCCCGCAACCCTACGGAAGATGAATTAATGACTGAATGAATGGGTGAAACTGGTATTGGGTTTTTCCATAGGCCTTTTCTGAGTGAGAAAAAAAAATGAACCACACTGCAAATGAGCACTATCATTAGTTGTTGCTCTAAATAAAAAGAAACCTCCAGTAATCACAGGACAGCACACGTGATTGTCTTGGACGAGGCTTCATTAGAGTGTTGATTACTGAGATTTGCTGCACACGATGGCTGCAGCAAATTGTGGAAAACAGAGTCCAATTGTTTGTCCACAGCACAAATAATGAAAAAGACGGCATTTCAATAGACGCCTCCAAAGTAATTGCTAAGCAGCCAGCGAAAAATAATAAACAAACACTAATTAGAATGCACCCATCGTGCAATGTGTAAGGAATAATTACAATATGTACAGCATATTTTGTAAGGGTTCCGTGAAAAGGGTTTTGGAAATACCGTTTTTTTCGGACTATTAGGCGCACTAGATTATAAGGCGCACTAGATTATAAAGCGCATTAGTGCATTAATATGCTGACTTTGTACTTTTTTCCTTATCTTTTGACATGGTAATGATTGTTGGATATGTTCTTTTTATAATTTTTATCACCTTAAAATACTCTAACCTTTGCGATGGACGTACAAGACCGTGAAAAACAGGGCATGTGAGGATAATATGATTCCCATTCATTTTCTCTGAGAGGTAACAATAGGAGAGGTGTTTTACTGTTCTACCCGGCGATAGGAACCAAAATCAGTCAAGTCGTATCTGACAGCGGTGTATTGATCTCCAGTGAGAAATCAAAGGGTGCGTAAGTAATTCTCCTTGCAATCGGTCTCTATCGTGCCGTAACATCTTAAATCCGTGAATTGGCAGGCGGCCTGAACGAATGAGATATGGGACTGCAGTGACGTGCCACCATTCGTGAATTTACATGTCGTGGCCCGAAAAACAGTTCTTGAGTCGTCTGTGACCTTTCGTTTCTTTCATTTAGCCTGTAATCTGAGATTTGACACACATTAATGTTTTTTTTTAAATACAGTTTGTATGTACAAAAGATTTGTATCAAGAATTAATTCCGTCACGAAATGCTTGAAGGTGATCTTCATGCGAGTGACGTTAAATCACAGGCGACAGCTTGAGTGAGCGACATCTGTCAGCGGACATCTTTACGCTGTTGAATTACCTCACAGTGTCATGGTAGATTGAGACAGCCTGATTTCTTGGATTGAAATATGGCCGTTTGAGCCCTAATGGTTTGAAATATTTTTATTTCATGAACTCATTTCATAAACAGTTCCACTACATGAACTGACGCACAAAAACTGTGAGTTGTTTGAATGTTAACACTCAAATTAGGAGCTTGTGCTCTAATCGGGATTGATTTTGGTAAATTGTGGTTTATACTATGGTATATAGTATTATATTATAAAGGTTTACATAGAAATATGCGAGTGTTATAATTGGCAAGGACTTGAAATTCAAGCAACTTCTCGTGTGTGATCCAGAAACTGTTACTATGACTAGAGGATATATTGTATTTTGATAGTTTCCTCACACATCCCTGCAAAACATAAAATATGGAAGAACCAAAGTACAGTACAGGAATGATGTTGTAAAGCATAGGTTAGAAAAAATACATACCTCCTCTTAACATATAGTAAACCCTTAAAAGCACAAACCACTAAATCATTGAAAGCAAATTAAAATTCCTTAACTTCGGAGCCACTAATGTGTCCTCGGAACAAAATTTCAAATAGTATTTGTCATAAATGTTTATCATGTTATATGATACACCAGTTTTTATCAGGGGAAAAAATATCACATTGCTCATAATTCATGCATCAAAACTGACGCAAGGCAGGCTGTGGATGAGTGGTTACCACATCCGCCTCGCAGTTCTGAGATCTTGGGTTCAATCCCATGGGGTTTCAGACCTTCGTGTGTGGAGTTTGCAAGTTCTCCCAGGGCCTGCTTTTCTTTGGGTAATCCGTTATGCTGGTGATTGGCTCTTAACCAATTCAGGATGCCCCCCGCCGACTGCCCGTAGTTGGCTGGGATATTCGCCAACACCCCCTGTAGCCCTCGTAAGAATAAACGGTACAGAAATTGAATGAATGAAACAATACAGTGTCATGAAATTTGATAATCCTTCTTGATAGAACCCGCATACATTTGTGAAGAACCCATGCCCATAATTTAATAAGAAATTGGCTATTTTGGTTTAAAGTAGCAATTGTGCAATTGTGCAATTTTTTTCCCTCAACACCAGGTTTGTACTGGAATTCCATAATTTACTGTCATCAAGGTTAGATGATGCCCTCCGATTGGCTGGCCACCAATTCAGGGTGTCCCCCACCTGGGATGGGCATACCCCGTGACCCTCATGAGGATTAGCGGTCCGCAAAATGAATGAAGGAAAGTTAAATGACCGTTTATTGAATTGGCCCAAGGTATTCACCACAGCATTTGTAAATTCATGGAAATCGTCGCCAACCACCTTGAAAATAAGCATGCAATGTAACAAACGGCGGGGCCAGAAAATAGACCACACTGGGGTTCATTTTCCACATGACCCCCTCGGCCCCCAGTTCCAATCTTCCACAGCAGCCCTTTATCTCCTCCTGGGCTCAAATTAGATCAAATCCGGCCCAATGTGACGACCTAGTTGACGAGTGTACAAAACGGGGGCCGGCATAACCGTCGGCCGGGCTCGGGCACTTCCTGGCAACCAACAAGATTAGTTGTTCTGTTTCCCCTTTGGGAAGATCCAGCGTGAGGCCAGATAGAGTAATTCACTTAGGGAGACGTAATGGTCGCATGTGGCCGGGCCCAACGTGCGCTCGCGTTCAAATCATAAAAACTGTGGTTTCAGACACACGAGTCCTGGGAATACTTTTTCACGACACTATATTACGGAAGACATTTGAAAACGGCCTTACGCCCGTGAGGATTTCAGGCGTTTAGCAAGGTTTTCCAGGCGCAAAGTGTCTCAGCGTGTCGTCCACGCCTGCCGGGATGAAGAAGACAAAATCCCATAATGGACAATAACGTGCAATGATGATGATGGCCAGATAAGCTGCCAGGGCAGGGACGCGGATGGGATTACTGTCAGAAGTAGAACGGCCGCTGTGCAAAATCATCATGCGTGACGGAAAAAAAAACATGTCAGTGGGAAACAATGCTTCCACCAGAGAAAACCCAAAACACATTTAGATTTTATGGCAGTTTCACGACTTACCACTAACGCAGGTTAGCACTTACAAGTGTAAAAAACATGTGTTTAAAGCTTGGGGTTAGGTTTGAAAACAAAGGCTATTCCTTTCATGCATAAATTATTCATTCATTCAATTTCTGTACCGCTTATACTTGTAGATTTTTTAAATCTTTACACAACACTTAATTATCTAATTGTTAGCCTTTGACAGTTATAGAAATTAAATCTATTTCTCCATCTGAGGCTAGCAGTGTTCAGCCCTCCGTGTCAAAATAGATTGGACGTTTATTGAAGTCAATGGCAGCCAATGACTTAATACTTAAAATACAATACAATATCCCATCTTTTTTTTAACCATTCCCATCTTCAGAAAATGACGGGATCAGGTTCAATTTCCGATCATATGATTGACTTATTTAAAATACTAAGTTCAAATGGATTGGACTTGGTGTCACTTGTATTTTTTCGTCATTCGTTAAATGGCTATTCAATATTAATCTATTGAGTCTTTGATTTAAGATGCGGAATTCATAGAAAAAGTTGAAAGCCATTTTTTGCAGGGGATAAAGTAAATACGAGTCAGTCAATCCTCTAATCTTGTTAAAGAATAGTGTCTGTATTGTATGTCTTCTTGCTTAAATAATATCGCTGTCTGTTACAAAATCTCTGGCCATTTTGCTCACCTGTCTCAAACTTAGGCTCTAAACTCACAGCCCTAAAAATATCTAAAAAAAACAGCTCGTGTCTGCAAATGACTCACAAGTCATATCAGACTATACATCACAAACCTGGCAAATATTTGGACATCTACTCCCAAGTTGTTTTGGCCTTCAATTTTGCGCCATGTGCGGATAGAAAAGACGCAGCGCATCGTAAATACTCGTTGCCTGCGTGTTCGGACGTTGACGTGATCTTAATATCAATTGAGTGGATGCGCCACGTGTCACCATGCCACTTGTTATGTGTTGCGCTCCATGCAGAAGTGTCAACCACCTTGAACCCGCTTCAGCAATGTATCGCAAATGCCGTTTAATGCCCTTCTAACACGCACACATACACACACAAAGCATCTCTTATCCCGCCTCACATGCTCAAGGTCCACTTGTTGTCATTTAATACACTTTATGGATCTTCTTCAGTTGTCATGGCGACACCTTTAGAGTCAGGCGATTCACACGGCGCACTTTTTAGAAGCTCTCCCTCTGTCGGGGCTTCTATCGCCGTGACGACCGAGAAACCGCACGGGGAAGGTGTTTTCGACCCGTTTTGATTTTTTGCCGGATTTCTTTGCAGTCTCGCGTTCGTTAAAAATAGGTGCCAGTCAGATTTTGTGACAAACTACTACTTGTTCTCATCAAGTAGGATTTAGTAGACCATGCGAATATACCGTATTTTCCGTAAGGCACACATTCAATGAATGACCGATCTTAAAATTTGTTTCACATATAAGGTGCACTGTAGTAGTTGTAGTAGTAGTAGTAGTAGTAGTAGTAGTAGTAGTAATAATAGTAGTAGTAGCAGTAGTAGTAGTTGTAGTAGTAGTTTTAGTAGTAGTGGTAGTAGTAGTAGTAGTAGTAGTAGTAGTAGTAGTAGTAGTAGTGGTAGTGGTAGTAGTGGTAGTGGTAGTAGTAGTAGTAGTAATAGTAGTGGTAGTAGTGGTAGTGTTATTATTATTATTAGTAGTAGTTAGTAGTAGTGGTAGTAGTAGCAGTAGTAGTAGTAGTGGTGGTAGTAGTAGTAGTGGTAGTAGTGGTGGTAGTAGTAGTAGTAGTAATAGTAGTGGTAGTAGTAGTGGTAGTAGTAGTGGTAGTAGTGGTAGTAGTAGTGGTGGTAGTAGTAGTAATAGTAGTGGTAGTAGTAGTGGTGGTAGTGGTAGTAGTAGTAGTGGTGGTAGTGGTAGTAGTGGTAGTAGTAGTGGTGGTAGTGGTAGTGGTAGTAGTAGTGGTGGTAGTAGTAGTGGTGGTAGTAGTAGTGGTGGTAGTGGTAGTGGTAGTAGTAGTGGTGGTAGTGGTAGTAGTAGTGGTGGTAGTGGTAGTAGTGGTAGTAGTAGTGGTGGTAGTGGTAGTAGTAGTGGTGGTAGTGGTAGTAGTGGTGGTAGTGGTAGTAGTGGTAGTAGTAGTGGTGGTAGTGGTAGTAGTAATAGGGCATTGTGTTATGGATACACTAGATTTCATACAATGATTAACCAATAAGTAATAGTAATCCATATTTAAGGAGGAATGGATTAAAAGGCGAACTGAGAAAATTGAAGTCATTTATTTGCTCCTTATAGTGCGGAAAATAGGGTATTAAAGTGGATTGCGAGACCATAAATATACTGAAAAGCAACGTACTATGCAATGTTGATTTAGGAAGGTTGGCAGTTGCCTGGCCAATTGGACGTCTAGTGCTGCCAATGGCAGCAACAAGGTGTAAGAATCAACTTAAATGAACCTTCGTTCATTCAGCCCTCCCACATAAAATCGACTGAACGTCTAGCACTGCCAATGAGTGCCAACAAGGTAAAAAAAATGTTCATCTTCTGGCAAAGATATAGAACAGGGGTGGCCAAGTCCGGTCCTCGAGAGCCCCTGTCCAGTCTGTTTTCCATATCTCCCTCCTCTACCACACCTGAATCAAATGATAAACTCATCAGCAAGCTGTCCAGAAACTTGATACCGATCCAGATGATTTGATTCAGGTGTGTTGGTGGAGGGAGATATGGAAAACAGACCGGATAGGGGCTCTGGAGGACCGGACTTGGCCACCCCTGATATAGATCTTCCCACTCACAAGATGTCCAATCTATTTGAAGTGGGAGGGTAGCAGCAAATATAAACGTTCGTTCGCCAATGGCTGCAGTGTCAGCAATTACTTTACATTCAAAGTAGTATACAGTAATTTTGTATTATAAGGGAAAATATCTATCCTCACAAAGGCCGCGAAGGGGAGACCCTGAATTGGTGGCCAATCGCAGTGGACGAGGAAACAAAGGACAACCAGGCAATTGCCTGGCACGCCACCAATGGGCTAGGGAGTAAAATATATGTATTTTTTAAAAATTGGTACAACATTACCATTTTTTATTCCAAGGTGATTACACCTAAACACATCATTTCTTCTTGTTCCCCTCCTGTAGCTATTTTGCGGTCCATTTTGTCGCATTCCCGCTCCGTGTCGAAAGCTTTTCTAACATTTGTGATATTTTTAGAAGCATTTGAGGCGATAAAGCACTCGTTCAACTCTGCGTTAACAACGGCTGATGACTCACAATCACACCTGCGTAAAAAAGCAGCCTGCAATCGACACATCGATTGCACACCTGAAGAGCTATAAAAGTTCATTTCTGCGATACGTTGTTACTAAACAAGCTAATGCAATTTCAGATGCCGTTGTTTTCTCCTATTTGGATTCCACACGGAGACGTATCCATTGATAATACCATAAAGATTTTAGCTGCAGGCCACTTAAAGACAAAGGTTAACTAATCCAGGTATCAGATAGACACGGAGGCTAATGTCGAAGATTAACAAGCGTTCCATCCTGCTTTAATAAGAGGGGAGATGTAAATTAAGCTCTTGGGACGCTGGCCCAAAAGCTTCTGATTCTACACAGCAAATGAAGTTATGGGGAAATAAAGATCTAAGGATTCATTTAACGCCTTAGTCCGGATGTCCTTTGCGTGACTTTGGTTGTCAGGCTACTTCGTTAGATGCAACTCAGTGGAGAGTAGATGCCCAAAAAATGGGTAAAAAAAGGCTCTTGTTCTCATTTTAGTTATGTTATGTTAGGGTTATTAATCTTACATTATTATATATTTGCTTGCAATGAAGAAGACTGTTTTGAGAACCATCGACCTCTCACACTGTTGTTCACACCGCTCCCTTGGGAAGATCCGGAGGACTCTCAATTGTTTTGACTTCTGTGATGCCTGTTGTAAAATCTTATGTAATAAATAAGCAAGAGAGGCGTCGATTGGGAGAATGATCTTGTATGAAGGCGCGTGAGGATCGATTCTCTCTTGTAAGAGACCGGTTATGAGTCAGATGTGTGTTTTATTTATGTGTGCATTTGGGAATGCCTATTGGTGAACCTAACATGTTTTATCAAAGAAAACGAGATATAAAAAAAGTTATGGACTTGCACTGCTTACGCTTAAGAATTAAATTGCAAAGCATCCTAACACTTTCAGGGACAGTGGTCGCTACCCTTAATAACTATTTAAAAGTTGACAATTGAAACCTTTTGAACCAACATTTGCCCCGCCCCTTCAATAGCTATCAACGGGTTAAATGACTATATTATGGTTTTTTAAAAAGTCGTAATTTACATATGAAAGAGTTCATTCTAGTCAAATTTGGATTAGAATTGAAGGGAATCTGTTGTAATTGAACAGAATGGCATTGTACGGCGTCAACCTTAGATTCAATCTAACCCTCCGACGTCATATTAGATTAGATTAGATAACTTTATTCATCCCGTATTCGGGAATTTAAAAAAAATTAAAATCTAAAATAATTGGCATTGTTTGGAGTCAGATTTCTTTACCGTGAAGGTGACACACTATTATGTTCCTCCCCCAATTTCAAACCAGGTGTTTTAAAAATATATATATATTTTTAGTGAATCATGTTTTATGGCATCATAATTAGGTTCAATCTGATATCATTGAAAGTGTAATTAGGAACACTTAATCAGTCACTTAATTTGACTGAATGGTTTCCCATTGGAATTCAACTGTATCGCATTTTCGAAGTTTTAGGATAGAGCTGTTTTTAATTGGGAAGGTTAATTCAGTGTGCATGTTGAAAGTTAAATTGATTGAATGGTTCCGCATCGTAATAGGACTCAATCTCATCGCATTTACAGTCAATCGGGTTGTATTGTAAACAGTTTAAATTGAATCACATTTCGCATTGGCATCGGTATGTTGATATCACAACTTCCCAAAAATTGCATCATGTGGTAATTTGAGTCAATCACATCGTAAATTGACTAAACGGAACGTGGAAATTCAATTCGATCTGAACTCATCACAGCTTGATCTAACTGAATCACTGGCACAAAATGTTGTTAAAACACATGGTTTGAAATTGGGGGAGGAACATAATACTGTGTGTCACCTTCACGGTAAAGAAATCTGACTGCAAACAATGCCAATTATTTTTGATTTGCTCCCCTTAACCCTTAATTCGGAATAATGATGAGCTTGGTTCGGGCATTTGGAGAGGGTCAGAAAAATCACCCATTTATTTTTGATCAGTATGCAAATGTGTGAATCATTTCTGCCGCCGTCGTGGGAAGGAATCGCTTCTGTCAAGCGGACTGCCTTCTTTCTATTTGGCCTCTCAATGGAAGCCCCCCGAGGTCAGCCGCAGATTGTTGTGTCAAGTGTCTGCGTCTGGCTGTTGAACAAATTCCAAAACAACTCGCTTTCGCTAGCCGACTGAAATCATCTCTTTGGTAATAAGCAAAACAAACAACACTTTTTTTTCTCCGTTGAACAGAATGTGACATCCCACTCTAATGAGAAGGAAGTAATAGGATGGCGCGGTAAAGCACACTGGAAAATTGCTCATTGGAGCTTGGCACGGACAAGCAAATGATCACTGAGACACTTTTTCCTTACAACATGTTTCCCACCAAAGAGTGTCTGTTTGCTTGTATTAATTTTTTTTTTTTTACCTATACCTTGCTACCATTGACGGCGGTAGACGTCTAATCCACTGCCATAAATGGCTGTCTATTGCTCTCAATGATAGACAATGGGTTAGCCATTTCATTTAAGAATCATGTTTTTTATTTTTTCTCAAACGCTTTTATTACATTCCTATAGGATAGCGGTGTCAAACCTGGTGGGCGTGTGGTTTGCACATCGGTCCCACTGTTGTGAGATCGAGGGTTCAATCCCAGGTGTGTTCCGATCCCCCTGTGTGGAGTGGTACACGGTCGATTGGTCGCCGGTCTTTTGGTCGCTGGTCTTTTGGTCGACCAAAAGACCGGCGACCAATCGACCGCACACGGTGTGGAGTTTACATGTTCTCCCCGGGCTTGCCTGGGTTTTCTCCGGGTGCTCCAGTTTTCTACCACATCCCACAAATCATGCGTGGTGGGCTGGTTGAGCAATCTAAATTACCCATAGGTATGAAGGTGACTGTGAAGGTGACTGTGAATGCACCCCCCGCAACCCTTGTGATGATAAGCGGTGAATGATTATTTTAAATGAATTGGGTGATTACTTGGGGACAAACTGTTTAATGAATGAAATGAAAGAAAATGTAAGTCATTCGAAATGAAATAAAGTGTACTGAAAAATATCACAATTTCCACAAATAAATTGTATTAAACTGAAAAAAGGAAAGAAAAGCAAATACAAAAATTCAAATAAGTGTGGACCGTGTATTTTGCTCTGCGAATTTTAATTTATTACTCTGTTTGTATTTGTTTTGTTGTACATATGTTAGGGACTTTTTTTTCGTTTTTTTTCCCCATTGACCTGTCCATGTGATTGCTCATTGAGTTCACCTGTCACCTCCCCTGCCCCTGGTGTATCTCCTACTTGCAACCTCTTGTGTGACCCAGGTGTTTCTAATTGTCTCGTCAACCCATGTCTGTCTATTGAAATCCTGCGTTTGCGTTGTTATGTCCCGTGATCCTCGTTTTCACCATGTCCTCCCCGTCAGGTTTGATGTTCTTACTTGATTCCTAATTCTTTTTTACTTTCTGATAATCCTGTCATAGTTATTAAAGTTTTTCTTAGCGCACTCCACTCCCTGCTCTTGTTTGCTTCCCCATGTTTGGGTCCTAATACGCATCATACCTGTCAACCTCTGCCGATAACTGCCCTTATAAATGATTATGATTCCCCTTACAAACCCCCAAAAAACCTTACAAACACCGTACGAGTCGTACGGTGTTTGTAAGGTTTTTTGGGGGGTTTGTAAGGGGAATCATAATCATTTATAAGGGCAGTTATCGGCAGAGGTTGACAGGTATGACGCATTCACGACCCTGCCAAATTGTGACAATAAATATGTTGTGATCTTACATAGACTGCTTCCAGATCCTCCCAGTTAAAATAATTTAACAATTTCCCTCTTTCACTAACAACATACTCTTTGACCTTGCCTGGCGTTCAATGCGTTAACTAAGAAGAAATTTTGAAGAGATGTCCACTGTTTTGGCAATAGTCCCTGAACGGGTTAAAATGAACACAACAAAATTTCAGGCCGCAAAATGGCAAAAGAGAATGTCGTAACAACAATCTCTCCCGGAGCTTTCCCGAGTCCAAGTCACCCGCGGAAAAGGTAATGGAGCCGTTGTTAACTGATGGCTCCCCGCGTGACAGCCACCATCGGTCGGCGGACTCCCGTCGACTTCATCTGCCACTTTGACACTGTTTCATCCATGAGAAGTGATGTGAAACGATGTGACGAATGTGTTTGATGTTGCCATTTTTGGCAGATTTTGGCCATTAATACTCAGAAATGCCTCATGTAACTCTTTTGAAAAATAAACCCCTGAAGCCTGTTTCACTTAACATGACATTTATTTATTTATTTATTTGATAGTGCACATTAATTAGCCTCTCAAGCGGCATCTAGTAGATGGTAAATATGACAGATTATAGCATAAATATGTTGTGACCTTACATAGATCACTTCCAGATCTTCCCAGTTAAAATAGATTGGACGTTTATTGCTGTCATTAGGTGTTATCAATATCAATTTCCCTCTTTCACTGATGACTACAGAGATACTTTTTGAATTGCCTGGCTTTCAATGCATTAACTAACAATATATGTTCATTAATATGAATATGTTCCTTAATATGTGCTGTCCCTTATTAATAAATAAATCAAACTCAACTGCTAATTCACATCTGCGGTCTAAGGCTGGTAGCAGAAAGACATCAAAATATTAGAAAGAACCTTGAGGTTACAAAAAATACATTCTTAAGAAATGAAGGGTTAATTGTTACAGGACTGGAGGTTCTATTCCTGAGTCCACTATACTGTAAGCCCCTTTAAAAAAATAAAAAAATCAGACATGAGAGGTGGGGCAATTCCATGGAACACCTTGTACATTATTAGACAAGCCATTTTAAATCTTTTTAAAATTCTCAAAGCAATTTTTTTTTAATACTTTTTAACTTCGGTAGGCATGTCCATCAAAAGGGTTTGACCAGCCTCTCATGCATGTTTTATTGGAATGTGGGAGGAAACCGGAGTACCCGGAGAAAACCCACGCAGGCCTGGGGAGAACATGCAACCTCCACATAGGTGGACTGACCCGGATTTGAACCCAGGACCCCAAAACTGTGAGGCACTAAGCGCCGGGCCTCGCTTGAGGGATGTTTATGGTATTTGACATACTGTATATAGCCATTGGAACGACTTTTTTGTCTGCTTTGTAACAAGACATCTGAAGGGAAAGCAGGCAAAGTTTAAGCATCTGCTGACGTTGTCCCCGAGGACCAAACTGCTAAGCTAAATCAGGAAAAGGTTGCTGAGGTGGCACGCAAATGCCATTAAACACAATCGGCACAGTGCAGGAATTGACTCTGATTTGCTTGTTCCTGCAATAATGCAAGACTCCCCTTCTTCAACGTCTCACATCCTATAATTACTGCTGTATAGAAAGCTGGCAAATTGACCAATGATGTAGAAGGGCAAATAGAAATTGGATTGTTTTGGGGACATCGTACAGGTATCGCGGAAAAACATTGTATCTTAAAGGGAAATTATTTTGATTTTCACGACCCTTGTAACAATAAGCACCTCAGAAGAGAGAAGGGAACGAATGATTTGAGACGTCCAGCTGTAGAATGATTGATTTTTTGGAATCTTTGCAGAAAGAATGAACCCACCCAAATTTTAAAACACAGATTTTTTTTCACATGTTGACCTTGAAGAAATTGAAGGCAAGATTTGATAAAAATGATGGGTTTGTCTTCTCTTGACTTCTAGCTACTCTTGGAACTTTGGACTTCAGCTTGCTGTACGACCAGGAGAACAATGCTCTTCACTGCACCATTAACAAAGCCAAGGTAATCATTATTCCACTCCAGTAGCTACTGTAATTACAGTCAAACTGACATCCTTTTGTCTATCTCAATTTTAAAGGGGAAAAAAACGCCATCCCAGGCTTCTTAAAAGTATCTAATCGTGGTTCCTTGCAAATGTATGGAAACTTTATTCATTTTTTTGCTACTTTTGCACCCATATACTATCTGTATCGATATGGTACTAAAACGACTAGATATCCAACCATATGTTATCCAATCACCTTTCTGCTGTGAATTTGACATACCCTCTCACCGGTCAATTAACCACTAGGCACTAAACGAGTTCATCATAAACATTTAGTAATTTAGGGTTTTTCAGTCTGTCAATTAGTGAAGAAAATTACCCCCCAAAAACCATCAGAACCTTTCACACTGGCCTAATTTTTGATTCGGCGCTCAATTTAAAAGAGCAATTGACCATTGAAAATGTTAATTTTGTGGCAAGGACTGATTGCTGACATTTTCCCTTTACTGATGCATAAACAGCAGCGAACGAGAGGCTGAATCGAAACAAAATTTGCATAACGACACTGACACGCTTTCAATATGTCGCTAGCGTCAATATTATGTGACGTGATTTTTTTATTTGTCCTACGCATCATCATATTAAACGGGGTGGGAAAGACGCTTGAGTTTCTTTTCACCTCAGCAGGTATTCATTATCTTAAAAGCATATTAATCTTAATATCAGATGTTTAAAAGCGATAACTTGAAGCAGGTGTGGATTTAAGAGGGTTAGACGTTGGACCCTTTGGTATAAAAGGAAAAACAAATAGATGTATCTTAATAGAATAAAACGGTGTTTTTGAAAATGGCCTATTTTGTTGCTCTTCTGGAATTCTGAGGTAAATTCTTTAGTACATTATTGTGAAGCCTACATTGAAGTTTTATTAATACAAACCCATATATGGAAATAAAACGTTCCCAAAAAAGTTAATTCATTCATTTTCTGTATCGCTTGTGAAATGAAAATTTTGCTTGTAACACACAAGTTTGGCAGCCCGAGAGTTGAGTGGTTAGGGTTTCGGCTTCGCAGTTCTGGGGACCTGGGTTCGATGCCAGGTTGGTCCAACAGAGATTGAATCCTTTCTCAGAACTTACAATAAAAAAAAAACAACCAATGTTGTTGTTTGGAAGTAAATTTTGTTTTCATTTTCATTATTCATCTTTGTCGCATATTTGGAGACAAATGTCACTTCTAACCGCAGATTTAAAAAAAATATTGTACATCCACATATTGTATTGTAAAACAAAATCACAAATATGTATTTCCGAATCTCAACCAATCAAAACAGCTCAAGCAATCAAATTGGGGGAGAAGGGCGAGACAACATTGCTGGTGTCTTTTACATTTCAACTCCTTATCCAATCATATTGCAAAATAACGGACTGTCGCCGTCAGTCACGCGTAAAAAAATTTCATGCCAACGGTAACATTTTCATTTTACAATTTCACTTCTTTTGCCACATTTGTATTTACATATACCAGAAGTATTCCGCTAGCATTTTAGCAAAATTAGTTAAATAAAAAACATAGTCCGTAAATAAGGAATAAATTGACCTTTAGTGTATGAGGTATTTTATGGGGACCCTCGAACTTGAGACTATAGACAGCTGCCTAATGCTGCCTCATGGTGACATAAGACCACCGTCAAATGAGGACTACGGCCTGACTTGATGTTTATGTGCCACTTAATTGATCTGGTGGCCCACACGGTCACTGGGCTTGCGTAAGAATTAGCACATATTTTACATACTAATGCATCAAAGGCACAAAATGGCACTTATGCACCTTGCCTTGATTAAAGCAATTACCACTCATGCCTTCACCGCTGCTTTTTCCTTCTCAAGACAAATGAGGTTATTTCCACTCCCCCGTCTATCTTTGAGTGCTCCACAGAGTAAAAATGCCTCGTACCTCGGCGACACACACGACGCCCCCGTAAGGCTTCCTCGCTCTGTTCTTGTTGCTCTAATTGAATCAGCACCAAATCGAAGCGGTTTGTTTGGTCAAGCGGGTTTCGGAGGAAATGAAATCGAGTTGTTTTTTTCTTTGTTTTTTTTTCGTACTTCTCATTCGTAAACTTTGAGTTTGGTGTTTTACCATGAGTCAGGTCACAAGCGGCGACAGAAAATGAAATGTTTTATATTTCAGCATTCTACATGCTTCTTATAACACAGGTTCAAATCGGGAATTGAACGTGGCACAAAAAATTAAGTCCCTGGTCAGCGGCTATTATAATAAATTTTTGCATGCTAATTAAATTTACACAGATGCATAACTATTAAAATTGAGAAATAAAAATAATCCAGGTAACGGCTTCCTCCTGCATAGTTGAAGATCCAGCAGAGGGTTTTTGACTCAATGGTTAGGTTATGTTATGTTATGTTATGTCATGTTGTGTTATGTTATGTTATGTTATGTTATGTCATGTTATGTTATGTTATGTTATGTTATGTTAGGTTAGGTTAGAACTTTATTTCATCCCGTATTTGGGAAATTTCTTGGTTGCAGTAGCAAGACACAAGACATTGTAGACATAGGTAAAAAAACTAATTACAAAAATGCAATTAAAAAAAGACAGAAAAGCAGCAAAAACACAAAACGAGCAATAGCGTACGGAGCTACCGCTACCGGCTGCCACTTGAGCGGCGCCATCTTGGTTGCAGTAGCAAAAAACGGATACAGACACAAGAAAAGACGTTGTAGAGTTGGATAAAACTGGAACCACACACAGGAAGTCTTCTACAAGATGGGGAACTTCTGCAGACAATGGTAAACGTAGTGGAAACTCGTCTTCGTCGTGCGACGAGTTGGAATACGAAACTGAAAGTGGGTTAGAAGTAAGTTCCCAAGAACGTGATTCCTGGGGAGATTGAACCATACAAGTTCAAAGCGGACGCATAATCAACATAATGCAACGTAAGTGAGTGACAGAGAGCACTTGACGCAGAAGCATCTCAGGCTCCATTAACATTAGATCCACTGAATGTTAAATATCTTAGTTATTTTACTGGGGCACTTTTGGAAACGCCAGGGCCAACAACCCCATCCAATGTCATTCTTAACTACGTTATATTTCACTGCAGTTTAGCCCCCCAAAACAACCCAATTCATTGGCCAAGCATCATTTGTCACTTGGTCAAAGCAATCTTCAGTAAAATGTTAGGATCGAAACAACAGAATAGACTGCCTACTGCCCGTTTCCAATTGCTCAATTCACTCAGTCAGACGGAAAAAAAATAGAGGCTAAAATTGGCAGTGTTCGTAATGTGACAATTTCCTACACGACACATTTTAACCAATTTACGAAGTAATTGAATTTCTTGGAAAAACAACTAAAACGCTGGTCGCCACAGTAATGAAACTAAACAGAAGACGACGCCATCCACGCATGACGTTACTCGGTAGCAACTCTGACTTTCTGGTCAACTGCAAAATAGGATGAAAACTGTTTTTTTAACAAAACAAAGGACTATGGTTTGTTGTGGGGCCTTTTAAGGATTGACGGGTTTACCAGTTGTCATATTCTTCAATTAAACTGGTGTTGGGATCTGATACAATGTCCCAATTAAGCCTTAGGGGGATTATAATTGGGCATTATTTCTCTGCATTCTTGAAACTGTTTTGTGCGTCTATTAACTGTATTACTACATCTCATATTCCTAAGTGGAACTGGCTTTTTTTGGTTAAAATTTGCATAAATGGACCAAAAATTGCTTTAATGTACTGAAAAAAAGCTCTTCTTATCCATATCCGGGTTCGAGACCTACACGACAACCTACCTTGACACTCCATCCACTATCTTTTTTATTAGGCTCTATCTCTTGATTTTGCTTTTTTGTTTTCCATCCACACCAAGTTTTGAAGTGCTCAAATTGTGTATGTTTATGCTTCACTTTCAATTTCACTCTTAATTTCCGTTTGTCCGTTTGTGTCATGTCACTTATATTATTAGCATTAGACACAATAGTAATCTATTTGGTGTTTGAATCAAAATTGAATGGAAAAAGTTGTTTCTTTATGTTGTTGCTTTCTTTTTCTCCTAATTCTGTTGTCTTCCTCCCAACTCATTTTTTTTGCATGCCTTCATCTGCGTGTTGCTGTTTTATATGCACACACACACACACATGCGCACACACACACACACACACACGCACACACACACACACACACACACACACACACACACACACACACACACACACACACACACACACGTACGCAACAGCTTCCTGTTCCCAGGTACAAAAAGGTAAGCCTGTGAGATAAGCAAGCTCCAATCCTTGATTCAATCATTATGCCTTATCTGCGCAACCGCCCGTGAACCCTGATTGACATCCCACCCCTGAACCCCCCCGAACCCCTTCTCACTTTCCTCATTGTGATTTCCCACCTTACACCACTGGTGTCAAAGTAGCAGCCCAGGGGCCAAATGTGGCCCGCCACATCACTTTGTACGGCCTGCAAAAGGAAATCCTGTGTGTCGACTTCATGTTTCATGCTAAAATTCAAATGAAGATTATAGATTTAAAAAGATTATTCATCTTTTTCCCTTTTTTTTAGAAAGTCAGCTGGAATAGGCTCCAGCACCCCCCAAATCCTGACCATGAATGAATGAGTGCATGGGTTTGATTCCCACTCGGTAGTGCTCTATTCCTACACCTTTACCTTTTGTAAAAATATCTCTCCATTCCTTGCCATTGACAGCGATATATGTCTAAATATCTATGGCAGTCAATGGTAGCGGACGGCTTACATTTAGACCTATTTTTCCAGGAAGCCTTTTTTTCCTCTTTCTATTGTAATGAATACATTTGAATGAAGAAAAAAAAAATGACAAAAAGGCTCCTTCACCACCATTACGCCCTGACACCAACTCGCCTAGCGCCATGCACTCCTTCCTGTGTTCCCTGGTCAAAATAAATGAGTCTGCATCAAGCCATCCCCGTGCGACCCCCCAAGCCGTAACTCCTCTCCCCCTTGTTGGCGCCGTCACCAGTGATGAGTTGGACCCATCTGCTCGGTTCGCCACATTACCCACCTCCATCACTCGGGGTCTCACGCCGAGGTGCTCCCCAACAAAATCAACCCTTCGGGCTTGGGTTATTAATCCCCCCGTTAACACTGCTCTTTGTATGAAAACCATTTTTCCCAAGAAGTTAATGATAATTATTCAATGGTATAGATCGTGATCAACGTCCAATTCATTTAAACCAGAAGTGCTAGCAGCAAATGAGCATTGGTTCAATCGTACTATTACTAGATTCTTTTAACTCAAAATATCAATATTTTTATTTTGGCCATATTTTCCCAATATGAAAATATGCAAATTTGATGTCCAGATCTGAATTACATTTTTATAGCATCATTTTTGAAGAGAAAAATGATAACTCAATGCAACTTAAAAAAAAATAACATGACTAAAACAAAGTACAGAAATATATAACCTCTGATAACACGCTTAGTATTTTAAAATACCTTTCAATAGTATTTACAATTCATTTTCTCCATTTGATAAGAATAGATGTCCCACTCCTTATAACTGGTTGGACTGGTAGTGAATGCTCATGTTTCACTGCCATTGACGGCGCTAGACGTCCAATCCATTTTGATTGGGAGGGGCAAATCCTAGCCAATATGGATTTGAATTTGAAGGCAGCCAATGAGATCACGATGTGCGCTTCAATGGGTTAAACTTGTTTTCTGCGTTCTCTATTCCGTTCCTCTAGTCAACCTAAAAATGCTAACTCTCCCAGTTAAAATGATTGGACGTGTGAGTTAAAAATGATTTTTATTGGTGCCACTTGTTAACCAGAAGCATAAGCAGATGTTTTTTCTTAGCGTGCCTTGCACGCGAATACGACATTGTGATGCATGTCGTCCATCTGGCTTTTCACCACAGTCGTCCGTCTCTAATGAATCGTTAATTACGATCAATGGAGTCTCCAAAAGAGCGCACCACTGCAGCTGTCCCTTCAACAGATGGGGACTAAAGTACATACGTATGAGGAACAGATGACACTTCTAAAAGTATTTGTACTCCTGTGTTGGCCACTGCTGTTCTCCAACACCTACGTAATGACTGGATTGACTGGAATGGTGTAAATTTCAAATGATGTTTATTTAATTTAATTCTCGGCCGTCGCTTTAATACGATGTCCATCAAGTTTTGCCTTAAAACCCTGAAAAAGGACACCCAAGGTGCATTTGATGAATACTAAATATCAACATTTCTCCAGGATTTGAGCCTATCCTAGCTGACTTCAGGGGACACCCTGAACTGGTGGCCAGCCAATCGCAGGGCACGAGGATACAGACAACAATTCACGCTCACACAAATTTTGAGTGTTCTACTAGCCTTTCGTGCATGTTTTTGCGATGTGGGAGTAAATCGGCGTACCCAGAGAAAACCCATGTAAGCCCGGGGAGAACATGCAAATTCCCCACATTGAGGACCTGACCTGGGATCGAACCCTCGACTCATAACTGTGAGGCTGAAAAAAAATTCAATCAATTTTAAATTTTTTGGATGAAATGCGTTTTGCTCTATTTTTAGTGCATTTGAAATACTTTAATCAAAGGAATAGCGCCATCCGTTTCCGCGGAAGCTTGCCGTTTGCTTGGTGGCGTGGCGGTGGGCCCTCCTACCTTCCTTCTGTTCTTGTATGCGCCAATATCCACAGTATTTCATGGCCGCCACACTTGCACTTGGCAGGGGTGCGTTCCTAAACATTACCGCTGTTGTTTCAGACTCGCTGCCCGTCTAGCATCTTGAAATAGATAAAAGCAGAAAAAGGAAACAAGAATAAAAAGAGGAGGCCGTAAAACTGTGCATATTAAAACAAACGAGCTGCTGCAAAATCATCTGAAACTTTATAAGTTAGGACATAGGAGTCAAATTGGCAGTAGAGGGCCGGCACATTACCTTGTGCGGCCCATGAATATAAATTTTCAAAATATGGCGGCCCGGCGGATGAGTGGTTAGTGCGTCGGCCTCACAGTTCTGGGGTCTTGGGTTCGAATCTAGGTCATTCCACCTGTGTGGAGTTTGCGTGGGTTTTCTCCAGGTACTCTGGTTCCCTCCCATATTCCAAAAACAGGCATAGTAGGCCAGTTGGACATGCTAAATTGCTATGACTGTGATCTTAAATAGTCAGCTGGGATAGGCTTCAGGTGAATAACACTGTAAATATACTCTGTGGCCTACAACAAAAGCCACAACTTTGACAACTTTGAGTTAAGACAACAGTTTAGCGTTGTTTTTATACTTTGTTAATCTTTTTCTTGGGGCAGGGGCTCAAGCCGATGGACCACAATGGGCTTTCCGACCCCTATGTCAAGCTGCACCTGCTACCTGGCGCCAGTAAGGTAAGTTTTGATCATGTTAACAGTTAATTTAACAAAAAAAACACCAAAAAAATAACATTTTAGGGTCTTTTCTGAGGATGTAGGACTGTTAATGATTTTAGATTAACAAATCGTAAAAGCAGAAAAGATTTTTTTTTAAACGTAAGTTACTATGTATTACATTTTGCTGAACTGTACACTAGTTGATATTTACAGTATTTTTATTAGTACTATAGTACTCGTGAAACAGAGTAACATACATGTTAACTGGTTACTACATTTCCTGACTCGACAAATCTTGAATATTATTATTTCTGTTATTTACCAATTATTTTTCATTATCTAGAAACTTTGGGGTAAATCTTTTTTTTTTATTGAATATTATGATTTTAATAGAAATAACTGAATTCTGTGAATGTGTAATTTATTTCTTGTAATATTTTGGCAGAGGTCCATAACATATCAAACGTTTTACATTAAGGATAAAAACACCTTGACGGAAAAAATGTCAACCTTACTGGTCCAATATTATGACTCAAGCCTTGCAAATATGTGAAATATACCACTTTTCATACACAAAAATTCCTTTTTATATAGTCACTCAATGGTACAGTGGTTCTTCCGCTTGACTTTGCTGCAGGCAGTCATGGTTCGATTCCCCTTCGGGGATGGTGTGATTGTGAGCATTGTGCCTTGCGATTGGCTGGCCACCAATTCAGGGCTCCAGCAACACCGCAATCGTTGTGTGGCTAAATCGTATGGAATATAAATCAATATTATGAAATACTGATTTTTTTTGTTTTAAAAATTAAATATCCCTTGACTTTAATGAAAAATAAACACTCACTTTACATATTATTCACTTGTTCTTGTTTTCCCTTTCTAAGGAAAAAAAACTTCAAATACTACACAGTTTTGAATACCCAGAACATTTAGGGTTTTTCACACTTTTTATCCACAACATTTTTTTTAAGTCTAGAATTTCTACTGTTCCTCTTTTTATTTTTTCCATGCAAATAAATTAATTGTTTGCTGCAGATTGAATAATTTCAAAAGAAAATCAATAATTCATGTTTTTTGATTGGAAAATGTAAATAAATAAAAAATAAAAAATGCAAAATGTACCTGATGGCAAACCTGTGACCCTGACAAGAAAAAGCGTTGTGCAAAATGAAAAAATACAAGAGCGCATTTCCTATAACAGTCTAAAAAAAGGGGATTTGGATGAATTTTAATGTCTATAAATGTTGTAACAACTATCAGAAAAGCTGTCAATTCATTAATCAATTAATTGTGGCAGCTTAATGAAACGTAGCCCGCAACAAAAAACAGTTTGACACCCCTCCATTAATCTTAAGTGGCCAAAAATGAACTGGTCCTTTCCACATGAGCTCTAATGTGACCAAACTGATTTAACACCCAGCCTTAGAGCAAAGACAAAAGAACATCACGCTGTAATAAATTCAATATACTTGTTTAAATGAAATTTTCTTGGACGATACCGTCTTGGTGCGAAGGTCAAGGTGCTCATCTATCTCTCGGAAAAGAACACCTTGAGTCTCTCAAACACTTCACCCGACAATCATTAAGCGGATTGTCGGCAGGACGGCCAAAAACTTGCCGCGCGTTGAATTCCGATGGCGCTCGCGCACCACGCAGATGTCGAGACTACGAGAAGTCCGATACGTCTGGCCTATAGTCGTCAGCTTTTGCATGACAAACGAGAACTGCCGGAATTGCGGGCTTTTCCCTCAAATATTTGGACGTAATCTTGGCAGCATGTCAATAAAACGCACAACCGAGGAATGAAGCGAGGCAGCTCGTCGATGGCGGCTGCTTCTTCTGTCCGATACGCCGACCTGTCCGTCCCTCCGTTGGTTTGTCTCTCTATTTTTCTTACAGGCTAATAAACTTCGAACCAAGACCCTGCGTAATACGCTCAACCCCGTCTGGAGCGAGACGTTGACCTACTATGGCATCACCGATGAGGATATGGTCCGAAAAACACTCAGGTACTCCTGATACTTTTTGGCTGGGTCTACTCAAGGTTAATGTTGGACTGATAACATTTCTGTGACATATCGACCAATGCCATGTTTTATGGGGAAAAACAACAACTTTATTTTTGCTTTTAACCCAGTTAAAATACAAATAAATATAAAACTAAATCCTGCAACCTTTGTGGGGATAAGCGGTGCAGAAAATGAATTCGATTAGATTAGATACCATAAAACCTCTATTTCAACGGCATGCCGTTCTATTTTTCAAACTTTCCCCCGTAGTGCCGTTCAATTAGAGGGTGCTGTTCTATTTTTCAATTCTTCCACCAAGGTGCCGTTCAATTAGAGGTGCTGTTCAATTAGAGGTGCCGTTCAAATAGAGGTGTCGCTCAAATACAGGTTTTACAGTAACTTTATTCATCACGTATTCGGGAAATTTCATTGTCACAGTAGCAAGAGGGTGAGAATACAGACAGGAAAATACATTTTGGACATAAATAAATAGGTAATAAATAAGTTAATAAATAAATATGTAAATAAATAAGTGTGTTGCTGAAATATATATATATATATATATATATATATATATACACATACATACATACACATAGATGTACATGTATACATGAATGAACAAAAGTAAATCAAATTAATACAATGTTGACAAGGAAAAATATGTTCAAAATGAGCCACATTATTGAGTCATCTGACAGGTTGCCGTAGCAACAAAGGCATCATCCAGCGCGTGATGTGTTTGACGTGGCAGGCAACCAACGTTATTGTAACTTTATATTAACCTGTACTATACAACATTTTAACATGATAACAAAGAGGGATACTGTAATATCCTGTTTTTGGTGGGGGGTTTTCAGAGGGTAGGAACAGATTACTTTGTATTTATAGTTATTTTATATGGGAAAAATTGATTTCAGATACAAGTAAATTGACATCCGAGCTGGGTCCCGGAACGCATTAAGCTCGTATCTCAAGGTTTTACTGTACGTGCAAATTTCATGCTAGTTACATAAAAAATGAATTCAACGTGAGCGACCTCGCTGCCGTGTTAGACACGTTTTCTCACCGCTACTGGATCATTTTAAATGTGTCGTTTGTCATCGAAACAACTTTTAAACAGTTGCCTAAAAAAAACAGCACTGTACATTACTTATCACAATGCATTATGTAACCTACTTGATAACCCGATAAAAATAAAGGAGCGCAGAAGTCACACTTTACACCTTGCATAACAACAGTGTTGCTTTTCATGTTTGAAAGTTGAAACATTGCTTCTTCTACCACATTTCATTCTCAAAATAGTGTTGCGGCCATGCAATTCTTTTGGCTCCGGATGCCTATTGCGCGTTTTTATTTTCAAGTCCATTTGTAACTGGCGACGATCTTGGAAACTTAGGACGTATTCAACCCAGGAAATGCAATTTTTTTCCAAAATTCAGTGTATATTTTTTTGATTGAATATGTTTTTTTCCCCCGCAAAATTCCCTGGATTTGATAACAAACATTGTCAAATAATTGGGCAAAAACAGTCTGGGTGGGGCAACACTGTAAAATATGCAAGTAAAAAAACTCACAAGCATTTAATCTTCATCAAAGTACAAAATATCTTAAACAACACTACTCACAACTTTTTATGTGTCCACCATGGAAAAATGGAAATCCATTTTTAACTCATTGGCTGCCATTGACAACAATAGACATTCAATCCATTTGAACTGTGAGGATTAGTTTTGTGATAAACACATTTAAATTAGGATGAAAAGCGCCACACGACTCGACATCTATCATCCTCATGGCACTGAAATCGCTAAATCCATGACACATCATGTAAAAAAAATAAATTAAAAACAAAGACCGAGTGGGTAATGACATTCATTTCATCATTTAGAGAGCAATTAATTAGCCGCCATGCTTATATTCAAAATGTCGAGCCGTTGTTTGGAGAGATTTGAAGATTGTGGAGTCACTCATTATATTCAGATAAGATAAGTCCATCTCATTCGGGTTTCATCATCCAACTGCCACATGATTCTTTTTTTTGCTGCGGCAAATTGAAAACGAGGAATAGAACGTAAAGATCACTGCTGATTTCCAAACAATCGTTTAATCCGTACACGAGCGCAAATAACAAAGCTTTTCACATTTGCTTTGATGTGAGCTGTTGAAAATTTACTGTGGTGAATTTATCGTTGGTGCGAGCGGAAACCTTATCGACGCTCTGCAAACAGACGCTTTGTGTGTGTGTGTGTGTGTGTGTCATCACTGATGAAGCCCTTTCACAATCATCGGTGAGCGAAGCCCTTGCACATTTCCACAGCGCACATCATTTCTCTGGCTAAATTGAATTCAGCAGTACCCGTCCATCCGTGCAGCACAGGGTTGTTTTTTTTTCCCCCCTTCCCTGTCATTTCATGGTAATGCCGGGTCACAATATGCCACGCAAACGCTCAGGTGGGCAAAGGCCACACGGCTATGCTGATGGATTACGTGGAGCCAAGTGCTTGAAATGCACATTTATGCCATCATTTGGGTTGTTTTATGTAGACAATGCAGCGTTTTTTTGAATCGGAATGAATCAAAAATCGTCTGATTCCACAATGTTTCCCCAGGAAATTGGCAAATTGGAGTTAGTAAATGGAACCGCCCGAAACTACTCTTTTTTTAAGTCTGTTTCTGGCGAGTCCGCAAATTCGAGTCAATGAATCAAATCTTCTGAGTCGACTGTGCTTTTCCGCATAGTTTGCACAAGTTGACAAACTGAATCTGATGACTTGCTCGCGTGAAACACTTTAGTCTGCAATTTTTACCGAGAGCCCATTTTTGTGAGTGAGCTGAATCATTAGAATCCAGAAGACTTCTGATTAGGCCCAGAAAATCAGCGATTGGAATCTTCCGAGTCGAAAAACGTGACATTTGTTTTTCATCTGGATCCCAAACCCGAGCTTGCTAACCAAATCATTGGAGCCAGACTCAAATCAATGAATCACATAATTTCCGTGTGCAGTCGATTGGTCGCCGGTCTTTTGGTCGCCCCGACCGCGACAATGGGCGACCAAAAGACCGGCGACCAAAAGACCGGCGACCAAAAGACCGGCAACCAAAAGACCGACGACCAAAAGACCGGCGACAAAACAAGGTAAAACAACACGGTCTATGCATCAATAAAAGCCAACAATGGCCATGAGCAGTTTCACTGAGCCGACATGTCAGGCAGGGTCTTAACAAGTTCTCCAACAAAAAACAATCCAAGTCTGGGAAATTTTGAGCTTTTCTTTAGCCTAATAATTACTAGGGCATTAAGTATGACTAAATAGTAATTCGCAGTTTGTATTAAGGGAATTTGAGCAACGATTTAAATGGTAATTATCACTTACCTTCCGGGCGACCAAAAGACCGGCGACCAAAAGACCGGCGACCAATCGACCGTGTACCCATAATTTCACTATGCTATCTTTCTCGTTTCTCTTTAGGATTTCAGTGTGTGATGAGGACAAGTTCCGCCACAACGAGTTCATCGGCGAGACGCGAATCCCCCTCAAAAAGCTAAAGCCCAACCAGACCAAGAACTTCAACAACTGCCTGGAAAAACAGCTACCTGTAAGTAGCTGAGGCTATCGTTGGTTTTGTTTTTCAGTTAAAAATAAATGTCACTCTCAGTGTACTTTTTATAACTTTTCTAAATATAAAAGTATCAAAGTAAAGATGAAGCTTTGGACTTTGAACCTGAACAAAAAAGGCTGCCTGCTGTGTTTTTCAATTAGCTCAGAGGTGTCCAAACTTTTCTTTTTTTGAGGGGTGCTTTTGGAAAAATAGAAATTGGAATCGGGCGGTTTGTCAGCTGAGTGGTTAGCGCACATGTTTCAAAGTGGCGGCCCGGGGGCCAAATCTGGCCCGCCGCATCATTTTGTGTGGCCCGGGAAAGTAAATCATGAGTGCCGACTTTCTGTTTTAGGATCAAATTAAAATGAAGAGTATAGTATTTGGTCCGCAAGCTGTAGTTTGGACACCCCTGAATTAGCTCAACTCGTACGTTTTGATACTATTTTTACCCCAAAGGCCAACATGTAACTGAGACCTCCCGCAAGGCCTATTTAAAGAAAATGTCATTTTCTTTTGAACCTAGACCTTAACGTAATGGACGCCCACCTGAGCCCTTGTTAACAATATAATTCAAGATATCTAAGATTTGTTTCGAACGCCTGTAAAGGGTGTAAACAAACAATAAACAAAACAATGTATCGGGGAATTTATTCAGGCTTAAATTATTGCCATCTAAGTTCAGTCCAAAGTGTTGTGTTACTAGAGAAGCATTTTTATTTTGGTCCAATTTTACGACAAATAATCAAAGTCAGCTGTTTCCAGTAATTTCAGTGGCTTGAGATGCTGAACTGGAATTTCTAAATCCATTAGACGCCGCAAAACAGCTGTTTGAATGAACATTTTACTGGATTTTTGGGGGGCTTTTAAACTCCAAAAAGTTGTCATTTTTTCAAGAAATAATTTTCATTATAAACATATGAAGTATATCTCAGAAAGGTTATTTGGATGAGAAATGGTCTCCACAACATCAGAAAACTATACAAAATAAGGTTATAAAACCTTCACATATTATAAGTAAAATGCAATTTTTCGGGCACATAAATCCTCCCAGCACTCCTGTTACGTCACTCTTTAGTGAAAATTGATGTTACCTCATATAATTGTTTTTCTCATTTTGGGCCAAAAATGGGAAATATGTATTTGGTGTCGCTTGGGAATGTCATTTGCGAGGGAACAATACAATTTTCTGCCGTAATATGTTTCCTTGGCAAAAAAAACACCCGCGAGGCATCAAGTAATACCTGCAACCCAGTCAATACACTTGGAAAATGGGGGTGCTGGCGCCTGGCTGCTGACGGACACTTGACGTATCAATGCTAGGCTGACCATTTCATTCAATTAATGGATATCCTCCAACAGACGCTAATTGATTTTCATTTAAAATGATGATGTAATCTGGTCATTTGTGGAGCTTTTTATTAATCTAATGCACAAATCATTCCACAAATATGGAATTTTAGCTCTTCCTACATTGCAGGTTGCAGGTAGCGACATGTCCTTATTTTGTGGAGTTTGCATGTTGTCCCCTGGCTTGTGTGGGTTTTCTCCGAGTACTCAGGTTATCTCCCATAGCTGGTCGAACACTCTAAATTGCCCATAGAGCGCCAATTGAGGGTGTACCCCATCTGGTCCCCGAAGCCAGCTGGGATAGGCTCCAGCCCCCCTGCGGTCCTTGTGAGGGTAAGCGGTTCAGAAAATGAAAAAAAAATATGAGCAGGCTCTAGTGACTTCAACTTGTCAGTTTTTTGCGCGTTCAACTCATTGCCTAACAAACGACACTCGCACCGTGGTCCAAATAAATTGACAGGCATCCAATGGAAATGGCTCAAATTCATTGGGGAAAACCCACATTTGCACTTTCAAAGAGCCCTTGATAAGCTTGATGTGTGTGTTTTTTTTAGGCCGTGCTGTGCATTTTCCTTCGCTGATACAGCACTTTTTTGCAGCATTTGATTGAAAAGTGTGGTCTGAAGGGACGGCACATTCACACAATCAGCGACTGCAGGGTCGCTTACTGGGAAATTGCATTGTGTGACTTCTGCCGGCCGCAAAGAAAAAAAAGTCTTACAGTGGACTGAGCAAAGAGACTTGAAGAGCTTTGTGTATGCATGCGTGTGTGTGTGTGTGTGTGTGTGTGTGTGTGTGTGTTGTAAAGGCAATTAAAGCTCTACGATAAAAAGAGTGCTCTCGAGACGGCGCTAATACACTAGGAACTTCTCATTCAACTTAAACATCCTTCACATGACTTTTTTGGGGTAACATTGAACTCATTCACTGCAAAGTTAACAAAATGAAAAACATCTACATAACTAGAACTAACAAAATAGTATGAATTCCAGGAAAACTCTAAACCCTGATTCCAATTAAGAGTTCCGCTTTGTGAGCAAATAATCCAAAATAGTTCCCCCAAAAAATTCTCAAAGTGAAATTTAACGGGATTTCTGAAGCTTGGCACAAGTTAAAAATAATTAATAAATACATAAAAGAAGCCAGGCAGAACTTGAATAGGAAGTCACTCAGGGAGAGTGGTCTTGGCTGCCGACAATACTTCAACACGTGCTCATTTCTTTGGTCTAATTGTGGTTACAGGTGAACAAAACGGAGGACAAGTCCTTGGAGGAGCGAGGGCGCATCATGATCTCCCTGAAGTATAACACCCTCAAGTCCTGCCTGGTGGTGGGCATCATACGCTGCGCCCATCTCGCTGCCATGGATGCCAATGGCTTCTCAGACCCTTACGTCAAAACGTACGTGCAAAATACTTCATCAAAATATTAAAATGGCCACGTTGTACTAGTATGGAAAACTAATTGAAGATGATTTTAGAATATTTTTGTCAATTTACTTGATAGCACTATTGAGTTTGAGTTTGATTTATTTAATAAGAATACGCACATTCATGAACATTATCATATTCATGGAAATGAACGTATATATGTAAATATGTAAGATTTTAGTCAAGGGCTATTTTCCATATTTAGTCCCTTGTGCAGGTTTTCGTGACCGGACGTTTCCTCAAAAGACGTTTGGTCCCCGGACATTTTGTCCACGGACGTTTGGTCGACCGGACGTTTGGTCGACCGGACGTTTGGTCGACAGGACGTTTGGTAGAACGGACGTTTGGTAGAACGGACATTTGGTTGCCGGGTTCGCTCGCTGTCAAATTATGACAGAGGGTTTACTGTTGATATTTTGAAATTAGATATTTAGATATTAAACTCACTCTCTCATGATTATAATTTTGAGAGCTGGTTTCAACAGTAACAACCCGGCGACCAAACGTCCGTTCTACCAAACGTCCATTCTACCAAACGTCCGGTCGACCAAACGTCCGGTCGACCAAACGTCCGGTCGACCAAACGTCCGGTCGACCAAACGTCCGGTCGACCAAACGTCCAGTCGACCAAACA
Source organism: Stigmatopora argus (assembly GCF_051989625.1). Classification (NCBI taxonomy): domain Eukaryota; kingdom Metazoa; phylum Chordata; class Actinopteri; order Syngnathiformes; family Syngnathidae; genus Stigmatopora; species Stigmatopora argus. Next base: position 5,356,118 of record NC_135408.1, read on the forward strand.
TCCGGTCGACCAAACGTCCGGGGACCAAACGTCTTTCGACCAAACGTCTGAGTACCGCAGGTTTTAGGCAAACAATAACGCACACACACACACACAAGTAGCACAGTTTTAGACAGCGTTGTGATCACAATTTTGTTCGTCTAGCAGCCAGGCTTTAAGATGATTGGCGAAAAGGTTCAGAGACGGGAGTTCACGTATGGTCATTGGAATTGAGTTTCAGGTATGTGAGGCACGGACAAAAAAGGTCCTTTGCCTGAATGCACTCTTTTTGAAGGGAACTACACAGTCACCTCTAGAGCCAGCCCTTGTTGATGTGTTGGAATTTTTTTGTAAAAAATCTTGCAGTCTTACAATCATGTGATGGAAGATTTTGTAAACTAAGGTGGCATCTGCATATTTAACAGTATTGTTCCAGTTCAGGCATTTGTGTTTTTTTTATATCTGCCAGTGGTGGTGCATTTTTGGTTTTCTGTCCAATACTTTAAGAGCGTGCTTATAAATGGTTTCAATTGGCTTTAGTGTTGTCTTGCAGGCCAATGACCAACTTGTTAGGCAGTAAATCATGTGTGATATGATTATAGTCATAAGTATACACCCAATCCATTTCCCAGTCAAAATAGATTGGACATCTAGCGACGACATTGGCAAAAAAAAACATGATCATTGAGCCGAATTTACAAAACTGTTGAGTTATACATTTAATTCAGATTGACACCAGAGTCCATTGTCCTATTTTACAATACGTACGCTTCTCTCATAGAAACTTCTTGCGCGTGACTCATGTTCCTCCAAAGAAATCGCCGTATTGGGCAAGCGCGCACCAGTTATAATACATTGTAATCATCTCTCCTCAGGTCCAACTCGCCTCTGATTACATCAAGCGGTATAAAAGCCACAATTTGAAGGAGAGTTCTTTTTGTCTCTCCCACTTGAGAGTTTCCCTACTCCTTTCATCCGGCCGCCAATTAATTTTCAACAGTGCCACGCGTGCCTTAGGAACAAAAGCAAAAGGAATCATCCCTGTTGGGGATTTTTGGGGAACTGGAAGGGCAACATCCGTTGTCTCGTGGGCTTTTGGGGTCGCTCGTTGGGTACCAGCGGCTGAATAATTACGTCCGACGCAACATTTAGCGTTACCTTGGAAAATTGAAAGTGAAATGGCAGTGTGGAAAAAAAATGTGGTTGCTGACAGTGATGAAAATGCACAAACGATGAGAGAAGGCGCAATAGAGTTTTTTTTATATATATATTTTTTTTTATCAAGGTTGCAATAAAAGGAAAAAAGCACTCATTTGAATTGAGGTATACTTTGACCTCATTGAATTGGATTTTCTTTTTAGAAAATTTGAGATTTGTTATTTTGATAGCGGGTGACCCGGTGGATGAGTGGTGAGCGCGTCTGCCTCACAGTTCTGGGGTGCTGGGTTCAAATCCAGGTCGGTCCACCTGTGTGGAGTTTGCATGTTCTTCCTGGGCAATCCAGTTTCCTCCTACATTCCAAAAAACATGCAAGGCATGGGCTGGTTGGACAATTTAAATTGCTCCTAGGTATGAGTGTGAGTGTGAATGGTTGTTTGTTTCCTCCTGACTTGCGATTGGCTGGCCATCTCTTCAGGGTAGGTGTCCCCCCCCCTCATGCCCTAAGTCATCTGGGATAGGCTCCGGCACCCCCCGCGATTCTAGTGAGGATAAAGCGGTACAGAAAATGAGATGAGATTTAAAAAAACTTTGTTTTACTTTTTATATATGTATTTTTTTGTCATAATTTGGTATTGCATCAAGTTTTCTTCTTTTGCAAAATGACATCTTGATGGAAATCAAACCCCTTTTTGTTGTCATATTAATCCAGATAAATTTAGCTTTTGTTATCATAAATCAACGCTCGTGTGTAATCAAATCCGTCTGCGCATGTGGTGTCGGGTATGAATGTCAGACTCAAAGCTCCCCCTGGCGGACAACCTTTCAATAACATGCTGTTGTTGCGCTCTGCCGCAGGTACCTGAAGCCCGACGAGAACAAAAAGTCCAAGCACAAAACGGCGGTCAAGAAGAAGACCCTCAATCCCGAGTTTAACGAGGTAACAAACATTGTTGCAACAATGCAACATTTTGCTGCAGTTTACTGAACTGACTCTTATGACTTTGTGCATAATTGAGTTTTTTACCTCCAGGTTACACTTAACATTAATTGATATCTGTGATTTTCCAAACAACATTGGTGGGGTGGGGAGGGGGTGCAGGTAGGATGCCCCCCAACCTCTGCATGCTCCCCCCTCCCTTGGCCAAGCCCACTCAAAGGCCAGCACCTTGACATTTGATTTGACATTTTTCCTTGGTGGATTCCGCCGTCACCTCTTGGCCTTTAGTTCCAACACAAACATCTGGTTTACCTTTGATATTAAGGCACTCTAGCAAGTATGACTTTTAGGAACTCATGAATATGTTTTTTTTTTCAACTGAAGATGCTTAAAGATGAACCTGACACTCGTGTGTACCTTGAACCTTCAAAGTATCGTGATTTAATCTAAATAACGCATTGGTTGCCATTGAGGGTGAAAGCCGAACCAGAGTTGAACTAAAAATAAACTGTTTTATATATCATATATCTCTTACAGCACTGAATCTAAGGGACAGATCAACAATCTTCCGACTGTTGTATAAACATCCAATCAGTGGCATTAAGACATGATCACTCAATGTTCAACATTTCAAAATATAATGGATTTTACTTGTCATTTTCAATGGCAGCCAATGAGTAAACCTCAAAAGGGAAAGTGAAAAAAACTGAATCTAGACTTTTACAACTAATGAGCCTACTAGGTCATTTCTGGACCTGGAAAACATTAAAATTTCAACTACCCTACCTATCTCACGGTACATGATACAGTTTAGAGTTCGTCACTGAGGTGGTTCGCTTGATTCCTACCTTTTAAAACTCCAGAACATACCATTAGAACGGCTATGTTTTTGGCTCTGGAAAACATAAAGCATGACCTTGGAGTGGCTTGTCGGATATGTTAGCATATTCACAAAGGCATGCCAAAAAAAGTATTAAAAGAGACAACAAAAGCATGATCGAGTTGGCAAATAAAACTAAGAAGCAAAAGTACAACAAAAACAGCACTAAGGATGCAACAGTACAAAATAACACAAAATACCAACATGTAAATTGTTGGAGGTCTCAGAGGATTGTCGGGTAAACACGGCGGTAAGGAAAGGCAAGGCAAGTAATGCTCGGCAAGAATAATAGTATTAAAGTAAATCTATGTGGAGTAATACCTTGTTTTAGGCGGTTAATAGGTTCTAAGATCTGCCGCAATGGGTGAACAACCGCAATGTAAGGACAGTCTTTTTATGGTACATATTTAATTTTTGCTTTGTTGTTCTGCAGCCTTTACGACTCGGCCCCACCCGTCGCGTGGCTTGGTTTCTTTCTATCTATTTATGTCTAAAATGCCTTTCCTGTATCTGCATTCTCACCCTCTTGCTACTGTGACAATGAAATTTCCCAAATATGGGATGAATAAAGTTATCCAATCCAATCCAATTTGGACTTTAATAACCCTTTCTTGTACTATTATTTAAATCACAAAGGTAGACACTGTTTTCTAGTGGCCTGTGAAATAATGTCATGTTTGTATCATTGTTCTTACACTATGAACTTATACTCTATGTCACAGGTGTCAAAGTGCCGGCCCGGGGGCCAAATCTGGCCCACTACATCATTTTGTGTGGCCCGAGAAAGTAAATCATGAGAGCTGACTTTCTGTTTTAGGATCAAATTCAAATGGTTATAGATGATGTACATAACATTTCCTGATTTTCCCCTTTTTAAAATCAATCATTGCAATATTTTCAATCCAATTTTATTTCTTTTGTGTTTTTAGTTCAAAGCGCATTTTGTAAGATCTAAAAACAAATTTATATAGATATTTTCCATTTTCCACTTTAATATTGAACATAATTAAAAAATATATTTTGTTTCCATTTGAAATGAAAAACATGATTCAAAGAAATTTTCCATTACTAAGAAAAAAAAGCTCAAATAAACATTGCTTTAGATCTATAAAAACTGACTATTTAGGGCTTTTGATCCAGTTTTTTTAATCCAATTTAAAAAATAAAAAAAATCTAAATATTAGATCTAAAATGGTCCGGCCGACCGGCCCACATGAAATGGAGTTGCAACCCGAGTTTGACACGCCTGCTCTATGTTATGAATACACGATAGTTGATTCGTGTGGTATTATATTATATTTAAAGCGAATTAGCTGAGGATGCAGGTTGATGGACTAACACCTTAACCGCTATTTGGCAGGAGTTCTGCTACGACATCAAGTACGCAGACCTTACCAAGAAAACCCTGGAGGTGACCGTGTGGGACTACGATATTGGGAAATCCAACGATTTCATCGGTAAGTTTTGGGGGGGGGGGGAAAGAAAGAAAAACAGGGTTTCTGGGTCCTTCCACAGATGCAAAGATCTTCCTAACCCCGTTCCCCAACTGCAGGCGGTGTCTCTTTGGGCATCAACGCCAACGGTGAGCGTCTCAAGCACTGGTTCGATTGCCTCAAGAACAAGGACAAGAAAATCGAACGCTGGCACACGCTGACCAACGAATTACCCGGCTCGCTAAATGACTAAAATCCCACATTAGACCCATCGGACCTGAGCCCCCCGCCCCCCCATCCCACGCTAAGCCTCGCCCCCATTCCATCTATCCATCCTTCTTTCCTGGTACCTTTCATCTCAATGGGGCTAAAATAAAAGCAACCAGAACTGGAAAGTCTTCTCCACATATATATATAAGTGACTCAAGGGTGTCAAAATCCAAACTAAGATATCCGAATAATTGCCACCAACGTGGAAGGAGGAGGTAGCACAAGAACACAACAAGGCTATACACAGCAAAGACCGGAAAAAAAACATAGTATTTCTCTTTATAAAGCACTGTAGAATGGGTTCAAAGGTCAAGTCCATCTGGCAATTTTCTGGTTTTAGAGATGGCATCAAAGTCGAGACCGGAATTGCAAATTATAAAGATGTTCTACAATTATACCCATGACAGAATGAAGAGAATAGTAAAATTTGCAATCTGGCTCTGGTGATTAAAACTGACTCTCGTTACTTTTATGTTGAAAGCACTTCTTGCTAGCAAGTATTTTATCACTCACACCCAAAAAAAAATGTCATTTGTTTTCCACGTGACACCGTTCCTTACACAGATACCAACAATTGGCAATTTTCTGGTTTTTGGGGGTAGAAGCATGTTCATAAGGCAATTCTGCAATGTTGTAACTGGGGTATGATGTTTTAACACTTGGGATGCACTTATACGAGGACTTTAGATCTTTTTTTTCCTGTGTCACTGTTGTGTATAAAGCATGTCAACGCAGAAGGAGAGATACATACTAAGTAGACCTGGCAATTTGGCAATAATATCAGAACTGCAACAAAGGCTGGACACCTTTTGGCTTACATGCTTGGAATCCTGGCACTTAAAACAGTACAACCGAGTACCAGATTGAGCACAAGTTTTCCTGCTGGATGAAAATGAAGTTACTGTGTGATGTGTCACTGTATGATGATGCTAACAAAAAAAGCATGTCTTGTTTACAGACTTTTCTTGGTGTTGTTTTAGCTGAGATGGCTGGCAACCAGTGGAGTGGGAAGGAATCCTCATTTTTTTGTTGTTGTTCTATGCTGCAAAGTAAGGATTTTAATTCACTTTGCATTTCTTCACCTTTTTGGGGTAACGCCAAATGGTACTGACACGAAATGGCTGATGAAATGAAGTCTAACCGGCAATTTTGCGTGTCTAGCAGTATCAGAGGCGTAACTGCTCTCTTTACATTTGTTTCTTTCTCTCCAGTTCTGCATACTAACTAAAAAACAACACACAGTGGTGAGATGAATGGCAGTTTAACATCTTCAGAGCCAAAACATTTGCGTTTTCATTTATTGCAGGGGTGTCCAAATGATGGTCAAATTATTGGCTGGCAGCAAATTATGTGAATGTTGAATATGGCCAAGAAAAGATTACTAAATCCAGTCTACATTCTGGCGCATTTCTCATCTTGAACACGAGATGGAGTTAGTGAGTAAAACTGTGCCTCTGCATTATTTCCTGTCAGGAAAGTAGAATTGTTTTACATCAATACACTTTTATGGCAATTTATCATATGGAATTATCTTGCTTGTGATGTTCTCTTTATTTTAAAAACGTAGTTTCAATAGTTTAAATAAATATTTACGTACTATCTTACTGTAGTCAAGGTACTCTAAAAATGTTTAATTGTGATTAATACTATGCGGTCCATAGTTAACTTCCGATTAATCATTTTTTCATGTTTTAAGTGTAAAATAATTGCATACTTTACAGTCTTATTGTATCAGGATTGTTGTTATTGGTAGCCCTAACTCTACCAAAGACATTAAAACCACTTCATTGCCATTGACGTTGATCTAATTTGACTGTAGCTCCTAGTCAAAATAAATTGGATGTCTGTCCCCATCAGTACTAGCTAAATAATTATTACTTAAAAATATATACTTATATCTTAAAAGCCCAATAATGATCCTCTCTTTAATAAATGCAAGTGGAAGGATTTTAAATTAGCCCTGACATGCTTTTATTTTTCTAAAAAGCGGCTCTTGGAGAAAAAGTCTGGACACCCCTGCTATATTGCCTGCAAAATCTTTGTGTAAAAAAAACAACATGGAAAATGCTACCCAGTAATTTTGGAAGTAGCACTTATTGACCCTACTGCACTTTATTTATTCATCTTTTTACACGATCCTAACTCCTGAAAGTAATATGACATGTAGGATGAAGTCAAATGAGTCATTTTCCATTCTTGAAGGAAGTAATTGACACAAAATGGTGTCCGTGACCCCATTCAGAAGCAGGCTTTTCTTTACTTTGTGAATTTTGTCCCGCCTTGTTGTGTTGGTAAACGCTTTCTGTTACGACGACTCTGCTGCATGAATTTGGCGGCATCTCCGTTGAATGTATAACTCGCGCCATGCGTTCCAAGAATGTGCACCTCAGTGTTCCTTTGCGCAATTAATGTTGGGATTTTAAGGCCCTCCCCCTCCATTTGGTCAGTTTTTATTTGATTGTATTCCAGAGGCTCCCTAGAATGTCAGCAGTAAAAGTCAGCCAAATACAGGCTGGGATGCACGTGATGATTTTTGGGGGTGACTTATTTATGGGTATGAGTCTGCATCGTGACCTTTTAGTGCAGACGTTTTCTTCCCTCCGAAAAGTGCAACCGTGCGCTGACTGCTAAGGCAAAAACGTACAAGTCAAAGCTCTCATCTTGTCAAGGCTCAAATTATTATTATTATTTTTTGGTATTTTATTTGCCAGTATTTTTGATTCATTTAAAAGCACTGTATTTTGATGTCAATAATTTAACTGGAATTTAAATTATTTGTAAAAAATATATATGTTCATGTTTTCATTATTGTATTTGTTTTGAGTCATTTTTTTGTCATGAATCGTTTTTTGAAGTCTTTTCAATTGTATTTTCTCATTTCAGTTGATGTTTCATGTTCAAGTCCTATTACACTTGTTTTACTGTATTTTATTTTCATTATGAGTTTATTCCTATTATAAAGAATTCTTAGTTAGACTTAACTTATTGTATTTGTTTACCTTTTCATTTGATTCATTTTAACTTTAAAATGAATTGTACCTATTAGATTTATCTCAAGTCATTACATTTAATTTAATGTATTCTATAGTCGTAACATTGTATAGGTAATGTATTTCCTTTATTACCATTCATTTTATGCCATACAGTGAATTTTCCTATTATGTATTCTATTTTAAATGATTAAGTTTTAGACAAACAAGAGCCAGATTGACTTGGCAGTTGTTTGTTTGATGAAGCGTTACAACGTCACCTTTATTTATTGGCATGATGCTTACAATTAAGACAATTATAATTTGTGCTTCACCCTCGTTTGGCACTGTACAATCCAAGATATCAACCCCAATAATACCAATATCATGCAGTGAGCCTGACCAACACTAACTGACCGAAAGCGACAATGTGATTTTTGTAAACCATCTGCCTTTGTATGCAAGCTAAATATTACAAAGAAAGAAAAAAATGCACGTGTATGCACCTCTTATTTATTTATTTATTTTTGTCTTGAGATGATCTCATGTTTGATACTGTTTTCAGTATATAAAAGTGAAAAAAACAAACAAAAAAAATTGAAATGCTCCAATGATGATGCTTTCTTCTGGACTCCCCTTTGTACCTGTTTGGCTGCTTTGATGTGAATAATGTTGGTTTGTTAAATGTTTGTATAAGTTCTGATGTCAATGCTTTATGTCAAATTATATTTTGGTCACAATCGGGGAAAAAGGGGATTAAAGTGGATCTGTTCTGTTTGCACTAAGGATCTAACTGTGTTCATGTGTGAGATCTGGCAACCAAATGCAGTTGAGTTTAAATGGATTGGACTGCTGTCATTGTCAATGGATTTAAATGAGTATTTTTTGGGCTGCCAATGACAGCACTCAAATTTGAACGGGGAAAGGCTGTTAAATTAAAAATGGAGATTGGTCCTCTACTTATAAAATAGCTGATGAAATGGACCACATGTAACTATTATTATTCAATTATTAAAAAAAAAAACACTTTTGCCAATTATTTGTCCAGTGCTAGGGTTTTTTTTTGCTGAAGGACCATGAAAGCATCAACAACACTAAGAACACATGATTCTTGATGATGTCATCTGTGGGCCTGGTTTAGGGTGAAAGGTAAGCAAGACAACATTTCCCATCAGACCTTCTGCTCGGCTTGATCTGATCCCCGCCCCATCCCGTTTGAATAAGCAGGTTGTTGTTTTTTTTCTCTCAGTGCGACCAGCTGCTGACTATTCCAGTCTGAAAGCAAACACGGGGAGAAAGAGGCAGGCTGGCAGGCAGGGAGCTCTTGCTTGTGCCTCTTTCCCATTCAGGACCAGCGCTAACCTGCTGCAATCAGCTTCCGCTTTGACTCCACTGGCTTCAAAATAAGACGAACTAAAAAAATGAATAAAATTCAATCATGCATTCGAAGTTAGTTTTTTCAAACAAATACCAAAGTGATTGAAATGTACTATTTCATTATTAAATTAAAATGTATAATATTCATTCACTTCCTCCACCACTTTACTCACAAAGGCCCAAACTTTAATTTTCTATTAAATTTGTCATTGAACAATATTTTATAGAAGTATTAAAATATAGTAAATATCACAGTAAATATGGTTTTTCAATAAAAATAAAATAAATTACATGCAAATACAGTTTCAGTTGCATTCATTTTTAAACATTTCATTGCAATATGCTATTTAAATTCCTTTTTTAACAGTACTTCAATTAAAAATACTATATATCTGGAATGAAAGGAAATATATAAGTAGTAACGAGCCAGTCATTTGGACTTTTTTTTTAGATTTGAAGAAATTAATTTTATTTTGTAAATCCAACAACCGGAAATGCGAGTGTTTCCGTCTCTACCTTGAAGCAGGTCCGTTTTCTTTCCTTTTTTTTTTTACCTCTTGCTTTCTTCCTCCCTCTCTGCTTCTCTGTATCTCTCTCCTCTTTCTCTATTTAAGACGACTTTCGGCTGCGGCCCGCATGTATTTATTAATGCCATCGTTTTATGACAGCACGTAGCTTTGTTGAGTTTCGTTATACTTTGTTTTTCGTAGCCGCCCCTTTTCCAATGAGAAGACGTAAAAGATGGAGCTTCACATTTTAGAGCACAGCCTAAAAGTGGCCTCTATAGAGAAGGAAGGCATCCAGATTTGCACCCACGGATTAATCAAACTCGCCTTTCTGGCCTCCAAAACCAGGTACGTCCATTCTTGTCATTCACGTCTTTAACCCTGCTCGTCAATGTCGGACTTTAAAGGCAGCTAGCGTCAAATGTCTGTCATTTTCACTGGGCTCGCTAGCTTCCCGCGGTGCATTGAACGCACCATAATGCTCTTTAAATGTTTTTTTGTGTGTGCGTGTTTGTTCGTCCTAGCGCGGCTTTTTCTGGACATTTGCGTGCTTTGTGTCATCTATGGCTGGGTCCCTGCCAACTCACGGTGCCTAGAAACACATATCAGAGTATTTTACTGCATGCGTTGGCGTCAAAAGTATTATTTAATCGCCCAAAGTGGCATGATTGCTACCGTGGGGCGTTCAAGGACCGGCTTCAAGACCCGGGGAATGAGATGATCGTCGTGCGAGGGGAGGCCTTCGCACTTGTTTTTCATCGCCAGGCTATGATTAATGGGAGCCTTAATCATGTTAACTTCTCCGAAATATACCGTCTGATCTCTCATAAGCTTTTCCCTCAATACTTTTTTGCTCTCCAGTGATTCATTGACGACGGTTTTGATTTTCCTAAAAGGGAACGAATGGAAGGAGAACTGTTCATTGCTCAAGCAGTTGCATTTGCCAAATTGTCATGATCCATCTTTTTAACGACGACTAGTAATTTGAGTTTGGTAAAAGTTGAAGCAGTAATTCAACTCGTTTACGTGATTTCAAAAAGTACTTATTTGTTGGCTTCCACTGACAGAAATACACGTCAAATGCATTGGACGTCTATTGCAGTCAATCGATGAATCATGAGCATTCACTGCAAACACAATGTAACTCTTCTTTTATGGTTTACACTCAGTGGTAGCGTTTTAGAAACGTTTTTTTTCACTTTTGTGTGCATTCTCATGTATTTTAACTAATTTTCTTGTTTTATATACTTTGGTGTTTTAACTTTTTATCCCCAGCATTTGAGCTACCCTCATAGATCTTTTCAATGTGCAAATAAAGTTGATTGTTTGATTGATAGCCCCTCAGTTCCAATAGATTATCTATTATCTTCAATGGTGGCAATTGAGTTAATCAAATGAATCATTAAAACAGTGTATAACCCTTTTCGTTAAGTTTAATACTTTATGTAAAAGAAAATAAGGCGATTCTTGCAGTTTTTAAATCTCCTCCAATTAAAATACATAAATATAAGAACATCCTCCAGTTTATGCTGGTAAAAACTTAAACTATGTAACAAATCTATGCAACATAAACTTATATACAGAAATATCATTGCAGCAAAATAGGACTTTATTATAATATTGTCACTTTTCCCCATTGCCCCAGATACACTTTCTAAACAAAAATCGTAATTATTACTTTAAAAAAAAATCCAATCTTGTTGATCACGTGACTTTATTGTCTCTTGTCATTTTGTCATAAAAAAAAAATACTTTTGTATTAGTATTTTTTTTTCCATCAGAGTAAAACCTATTTCTCGGAAGACTTGAGTTCCCATCACTAGCATTTTATTCACTTAGCGTTTGCATTCTGTAGAATCCTTGTTCTTTGTTTGCCTGCGAGCATTTCAGTCCGGTAAAAGTTAATTAGCAGCCAAATGCTAAATAGTTATCATTTTTAAAACAATCAGCGTCCTCCTGTCGTGATCATGGTCTCAACCACCCACCCACCCACCCCACAGGCCCTCTGGCTCCCTTCTATCCACAAATATTTGATGTCATTAATGCTTCCCGCCTGGTCACGCAGAGTTCAGCGGCAACAAAAACAACAACAACAAGACTCTGTCAAAGAATCCTTGTGAAGTTCCTTACATGCACAGGGAATCTGACTAATGCGCTGCTTGAATGAGCTCATTAGCAAGAATAGAACATCAGTAGGATGAGCATCGAATGGACAAAACAATGCCAAGAGAACTTTAACACTTGTTCAAAATTTGGAGGTACTTTTAACAGCTCAAATTCAAATACATGCAGTGCTTCTTTTCCGGCCTGTGGCAGCATAGTTCTTTGGGGTTAAATTTGCGTTGTTGCAGGATGGCCGCAGGTCTCTGATTTGCATTTTATTGGGCGCACAACCTTGGCGCAGGTCAAGCTCGCAATAGCTACACGTCAACGATTAACTTGTTCACACACCAGTGTTTTCTCAATTTATAATGGGGAAAAAAATTCCGCCGAAATGTGAACTCGATACCGTGATTGGGGACCGTCTGGCATATCTCCAGATGAAAAGACATGGCACAAAGCTCAAGCTCATCTTACATTATCGCAATACAACAATTATCAATATATGGCTCAGTAAATCAATCTATGATATTCTATGATCCAGCTATTACTAGAAAACAGCTACAGTAATCCCTCGAATTTTGCGGATGATGTAGACCAAACATGGCCGCAATAATCGAAAAACCGCAAAGTAGGATCACCCTATTATTACTACCATACTACATGTTTTTGCGCCTATACAAAAATATAAGTGCAATTATCAAGAAGTGTATTTATTAAATGTTACAGTTGTAGGCATATGAAAAGACAAAGTTATTACTATCTAAATATAAACTATATTATATATATATAAATTGCAAATACTGTGTTCATAGTGAAAATAGTTGCTCTCCACTTGATGCAAAATTGCGAGTTTGACTGTGAATTTGGACATTTTTATGAACATTTTTTTATATGGATAGCGTGAACCCGCGAATGTTGAAGCCGTAAAGTTGTGAAGGATGACAGTACAGGCGCACCTCTACTTAAGAATGCTTCTACATATGAATTTCAGGTTACAAAATTCTTTTATATCACATCTTTAATACAAAATTGAGACACTTTGATCATTTTAAAGGGTTTAGTTGGTAGCTTTTTTTAGGCCCGTGGAAAAAAATGAGAGAATTTACATATAAAGTACAGCATTAATGATCACAAAACAAGTTCTTTGAACCAATTATGTAAATAGAGAGAGGTACCACTATATTTCTAAATGTAAAAATAATTATTTTTTGCACCGTTGCGGGCAATCTGCCAAAAATGTCCTCGCAGACATGACAATATTTCTGTAAATAAATGCATCAATACTATATCAATGCAGTATTCCTGTAAACAAATGAGTAACTGTGTGAGTGCCATTGACAGCGCTAAATGTCCAATTCATTTTGACTGGGGAGGGGCAAATGAACATTGGTTCGTCTAAGGCAGCCAATGATTTTAAAGACACTATTCTAGTTGAAAAGTTGGTGTAGTGGAACATTCTGCTTCCACACTTTATTTAGAAGGATATATCGGCAATCTATTGGGATAAAAAGTATTGTGATAAACCATCGATGTATTGTCACACTGCTATGGCCTTCGTAAGTTATTCTTCCAGTACATTTTTCATGAGGATAAGAAAAAAAAAATCAAACAGTCCTAAGGCACTTTTGACTTGTCCTTTTTCTCCACTCAGGTGCAAATTCTTCAGCTTGACAGAAACGCCGGAGGACTACACCATCATTGTGGATGAAGAGGGCTTTAAAGGTGAGACTCGCTGGTCGCCGCGGCAACAGTGACATCATTCCCTACCGCCTTGTGTAACGAGAGTCACTACGTTTCACTAGGCGGCCCATGTTTGAGCACACTTTGTCGTTAATGGTGGAAGGCCATAGTGTGTGAATCCGCGTGGTCGCACACCTGGCCATATCTCCTCGGTTACCCCGGAGAGTACGAGTGGGTTTTTTTGTGTGTGTATGTGTGCTTGGCTGTAGCTCTGTGACTTCCCACAGGCTAACATATACTCTCAGGTGTGTCCCAAGAATATCACGTGGTCTTTATATTTTTACCTTTCAGAGCTGCCCCAGTCGGAGCACATCAGTGTCGCCGAAGCCACATGGTTGGCGCTCAACGTGGTGTCGGGCGGCGGCAGTGCGTCCAACTCCCAACCCATTGGCGTCACCAAGATTGCAAAGTCTGTCATCGCGCCGTTGGCCGACCACAACATCTCAGTTTTCATGCTGTCCACGTATCAGACCGACTTCATCCTGGTGAGTGTAGACTAGGCCTGCACGATATATTGTTTGGCTATCGCCATCGCAATGTGTGCATGTACAATAGTGCTGAGGCAGTATCTTTTTATTTATTTTTTAAACACACTTTTGCTTCCTAAAATTCTCCCTGAATCCCCTTTATATACAGCAATCTTCATTCACAGATAAACTCCTTTAACGTGGACTAAATGGTCATGGTGAGACAAACGGTCATCCCAAACAGAGCTATTAAAGTCATAGGGTGAAAAATATTCCATTTTTAACATCGCAATATATATTGAAATATTACCCAAACCCAAACCACCAAAAAGTCGTAATGTCACTTTTTCCAATATCGCTAAGCTTTGGTGGAAGTTTGCAAAGTTAGAAACGTAAGCACTTTACATTATACTCTCCTCAATTCCAAATTCAGATAATTCCTATATTTTCTAGCTTCGCATTGAAATTTATTTGAAATGTGTTGTCATTCCAGTACTGTTCCCCCAAACAATTCAGATTGGTTGAAGCAACAGTATTATTGACACGTGTTTAATGCAGCAGAGCCTGCAGAACTGATTGTGAAGGCCTTGAGGCAGATTTCTGATCCTGGCAACAAATAATGGCTGAAATGTGATTGGTTAATTGCTTCAATATGAAAACACATCTGGAAGCAGTGCAACCAGGGGGAAAGCAATGAAAGGAAGCTGACAGACAATTTGGAATTATTTAATAAGTATTCAGGACAAAATATAATTAACATCAGTCTGTGATTCAGATATTTCTTAGGCCAGCAGAGAAGGCCTTGAAGGCCCTGACGGCACACCACTGCTAGTAACCCAGAACATGGCTTTATGAAGAAATCCTCTGTTAGCAAAGCTTCTCTAGCCACGGGGGGTCTCTGGATTGCTTCAATGTCGGGGGGTAAAGATAACAAATTCTGCTGAACATTTCTGCCATGGAAAAGAAAATGGTGTCCATGTTGACAAACTGTTACATAAAAGCTGTTCAGGAGCTCGCTACTGGAATTCCAGGTATCGTACATTTGCTGGTTTCCTGTCTGCACTCTGGCATCTCTGGACATATGGTCCTGATTACTTGGCATTCTGATGCGCCTGTCGAAAATATCAAATGTGACCACGACCACTGAGAGTGAGGCTAAAAGTTCTCTCCGAATATGAATCGGGAGGTCATGCCAAACTTCACCTTGAAGGGAACTTGAGGCCTTTGTGAAGTTAAAGACGTCCTTGAGGACTCACTGGCCGGTTATGCCTCCAGGTCCGAGAGCGAGACCTCCCCATGGTCATGCACACGCTTTCCTCGGAGTTCACATTACTGCGAGTGGTCAATGGAGAGACTGTGGCCGCCCACCACCTGGGGGTGACCAATGGCTTCGTCAAACCCAAACTTGGTATGTGACGAACGCAAGAGTAGAGTCGCAATTGTTGTTTTCAGATTGTTCTTACCCATTTTTTTCCCTCCTTCCCTCAGTGCCACGTCCAATCATCCACCCGCTGTCCAGTCCCAGCAACATGTTCTGCGTAACCAGTTTGGATCCGGACACTCTTCCCTCTGTAGCCACCCTGCTTATGGATGTCATGTTCTACTCTGGCGGGTAAGTACCGGTCAAGCAGGGAACAAGTTAAAGTTTAAAGGTAGAATGTTCCAAGTTACACACATGCTTGAACGATATATATTGTTAAAACATTGCAATGTGTGGCGGCCCAGCGCTTGAGTGGTTAGCACGACGGCCTCACAGCTCTGGGGTCCTGGGCAATGTTCCCTCTAAGCTGCTTGCGCGCGCAATTGCGCACTACTCTCTTCTTCTCTGCGCACAGCAAATCATATGGAGCGCACAAAATAAAATCCCAATTTTTTTTTTTTTTTTTTTTGCTGTGAGGCCGACGCGCGAACCACTCATCCGCCGGGCCGCCCATTCATAGATATTAATCATTACATTTTATTATTACAAAATAATTTATGTGTAGTAGACATACACCTGCTTATGGCAGGTGTGATACTGGTGTGTGCCCATGGCGAGCAATGATGATGTTGCTCACACCAGTACTCGGTGTGCTCAGGGAGGTTGTCTTTCTGCCCAGACAAACAAAAAATTAGAGGGAACATTGGTCCTGGGTCCAAATCCAGGTCATGTCCACCTGTGTGGAGTTTGCATGTTCTCCCCGGGGCTGCGTGGGTTTCCTCCGGGCACTCTGGTTTCCTCCCACATTCCAAAACATGCATGGTAGGCCGATTGGACACTCTAAATTGCCCCTAGGAATGAGTGTGAGCTTGAATGGTTGTTTGTCTCCAATGTGCAATGTGCACATTCACAACTGTCCCATCACAGGATTTGCTATTTTTATTAAACACAGAAACCTTTGCTTTGCCTCATAAAAACCTGGATGCCTTTTATATACAGTGCTCTTCATTTGTCACAGATGAATCCCCTTAGCCTGGAATAAACCGTATGATATTTATACAGTGTGGTCATGGTGAGTCAACCAAAGTCTTCCCACACAAAGCTATTCAACTCCTGGTGAATTTTTTTCCAATTTTTCTTATTATAATATATGGCAGACCCTCCAAAAAGTTGCAATGTCATTTTTTACCCCATACCGTTCAGCCCTAGATTTAGCTTTGTTTCATCTCCAGGTCGAAAGAATCCGCTGCATGCGGGGAAGATTCCAGCCACATCCGATTCTTCTCTTTCTCGCTCATCGAAGGCTACATCTCTCTGGTCATGGATGAACAGACAACGCAAAGGTTTGCAGGAAAATTCTGACCGCAGCTATTTAAAAACTGGCTAATTTACCCTCTTTTTTTTGCTCCAAAAGGTTCCCAAACAACGTTCTATTTACCAGCGCCTCTGGCGAACTGTGGAAAATGGTCCGAATCGGTGGACAACCTTTAGGATTTGGTGAGTTTGGCACCTTTGCTCACCTCATGTTTCCCAACTAAGTCTGCATTTTTTTTTTGTACAGATGAGTGTGGCATCGTAGCTCAAATTTCAGAACCTCTGGCGACCGCCGACATTCCAGCGTACTACATTAGCACGTTCAAGTTCGACCACGCCTTGGTGAGCCACTTTAAAAAAAAAAAAATGTAAAGAAAATTTGTCAAATAAACACAAAACCTACATTGTCTTCTCCAGGTTCCGGAAGAGAACATCCAGAGTGTGATTGGAGCACTCCGAACTGAGTGCACCCTGACATAGCGAAGATGAGGACAAAAAAAAAGGTTTTAGCGTTTCCAAAAAAACTGCCAACAGCTAACTAGCGCATGTTTTTTCCTTTTGATGCCACCCGAAGGTAACCCCCCCCCCAAAAAAGGGGGTTTGCCCTCGGCTTAGCACCCTTACATGTCTGACCGTGTTAGTTACAGAGACCCCATATTATAAGGACGATGAATGTACTCACGCAAGATTTTTTTTTTCTGTTGCTTATGTTCTGTTTCATATTTAACATATTTTGGCTTCCTTTTTGTTACTGTTCTCCTTTTGTTACTATATTCTTTAGGGATTTTCCATTTCTTTTCACTTTGTTTTTTGTTCATTATTTTTTGTTTCCTTTTTTCATAACATTTTTCTCTTGTTTTTTTTCGTGGGTGCCAATGTTTTTTTTTCATTGCCTAAAGTGATGATGCCTTTTGTTGTGCAATCGAAGGTCGCGCTTTATTCACAGCCGCAAACGTGAAGTTGTTGACCCATCTGGACGAGATTTTTTTTTTTTTTTTTGCGTGTGCAAGCGCTCACACACTGCGAGCAACCGGTCGCTTCCCATTCGGAGTTTTGATTTCAATTCTCCCGCCAATGCCGGTGGATATGTAGCATTGATAGTTTGAATACTTGGTTGCGAAGAAAAAATGTTAACTTTTTGGCGCATAACCTTACAATACAGTATATTAATAACCAGTGGCGGGCCGTGAATTTCAATCCGACGCCTTCAGTGCTATGTCTGAATCAATCAAACCCTTAAAAACTAGTTTAATGGCTATAAAATCTTTACTACAGCTGCAACACATAAAAATGCTGAAACTGTTCGTTCCCGGTTGTGACAGGCTTGCTTGCTTCGTAATTAACATCAGTCTGTGATTCATATATTTTTTTAGGCCAGCAGAGAAGGCCTTGCAAGCCCTGACGGTCCACCACTGTTAATAACGTAGTTCCTGAGATATGGGTTGTTGTTGTTACCCCCCATCATCCACTGTTAGCAAAAATTTTGTACCGAATGAATGTTTTCGAGCTCTTGCTTTTACATTTCGCAAACCCAGTGTCGTAATCACTGGTTAGCTTTTGGGTAATGTGGAGGAATTTGGAAAAATAAAGCGTCAAATTGTATTTTGTTTTACATTATCTTGCGAAATTATCACATTCTTCGTCTTACAAATTTAGACAAATTGTAACTTGATTATTTACTGGAATATTTGAATTGTAATTATAACCTTAGCAAAACCCCAAAAGATCATGTTGAACTGAAAAATAGTTAGACAACTACATTTTTTGGGGGGGTCAAACATCCCAAAACTAGCTTTGCCAAACATCAATCAAAATATTTTTAAGTTTTTTAATCTGCCACACCCTCCAAATTACCCTACCACGGTGTAGCAATTTTAAAAATGGTTTTGGTAAAGTTGTGCCCCACCCTTTTACATGGAGTTACTCAAAAACACTAATTGGCTGCCATTAACGGCATTAGATTGTACTTAGAAAATTTTCCTGCTTGGTTTTGTTCACTGAAAATCTCTAAAAGTGTTTGCGTCAGCCGCGACATCGTTGCTCTCAGTGTTGGCGTTTTTTCCCCCCGAAATGTATTACCGAGCCACTTTTCCGACCAGAATAATGACAACGTAAAAATAAGCTAAGGCACGTTGGAGTTTCCTTCTGCGTGTATTTTCCGGGTTTGAAACTCCGCCTCTCCTTTTAGTTCTCAACTAATTGTCTGCACTATAATGCAGATTATCCCCTCACCCCACCCAAACCAGGCCTGCTGTATACTGATGAGCAAAGATGACTGTTGGTCTTAAGCATTTGCTGATGATAAAAAAAAGTTTTTTGTTGTTATTGTTGATGATAGTTTCTTCACCTTTCAGACCCGACTAGTTGATACAATTTTTTTGTCAGTGTTAAAACACAAAATATTTCTACAGATTTCCATTTCAGAGCTTTTTTTGGGGTGAGTAAGTGTGTGGAAAATAAAACCAGCTTTTTAGAGTAGTGTTTTTTTTTTCTCCCTCTAATAAAAGTTGTGACTTTGGTGTTATTTTTGTCAGCTCTCAATGATCTGTTCCCGATCTGTACTTAAATCAATAAACTGGTGACACTGCAGTGTCAAGTGTTTTTATTTATTAAATTAAAAGAGCAACATTAAAAAAAAGTGCAGGAATTTTTGGCAAGTATTGGCTGTTGAGTATACTGAGGATAATATAGTAGTTTGGGAATGACCTAGGCCTTATCTTACAAAGACAACTATTTAAAGTCGAGCCCATGTTCGAGTTCCACAGCGGAGTGCTCTGCACGTTTCCTCACTGCACTGTGGGGTGTGGAGACCAAAAAGTGGGATACCTGTGGAGAGCAGCTGGCTTGGTGGAGCAAGTTGCTTCCCTTTAGAGTTTAATTTAAAGACTTTTCCCCCCCCCGTGTGGAGCATACTGAAGGATGATCTCTGGTGGGGGACGTACTCTCACAGCAAGGGCCTTTTCCCCAGAATCCCGCAGAGCCAGTCAAGAATCTTGCCTCGCTCTGGAAAACCACTCCAGTGTCATGATCCTGATTTTTTGTTGTTTTTTTTTTTTTTGCATTTGAGTGCCTTTGGAAATAAGATGAAATATACCACACATTAATTCATCTTGGCATTGATACTCGTGTTAATGAAGAAAAAACCAATATAGCCAATACTATATAAATATACAAAAACAATACGAATATTTGCATTAATTTCAATTATGAACATGCCAGAAAAGACAACCACAGGTTAAAATTGATAATTGAAAACGATAAGATTTTCAATGACATCTGAACTTCGTTGAACTGTAAGAATTGACACAAGATGGCGGTAGCGTCCCCATTTACTACACAACCGTTTGATAAAAGCGAAGAAGAAAATGCCGTGCTGTTATTGGAAATTGCTACAGAAAGGGGTGGGCTTAATCCACCATCGTTTCCAATACAATCGTATCTCCTTCCATTCGGTGGTCAAACCGTACAAAGCATCCGTTCATGCCAATTTCTCGTTTTATGGGCAACATTTTGTGGAAAATGTGGACGTCAGATGCCGCCTGCATCGTTCGTCAAAACAAGATCATGTAGTTTACCTGTTCTACTTGACGTCGTTTAATCCAGGTGGGACGAAAATTCTTCTTTACGACGATATCTTTGGTAGGTGAGCGACAGGAGCTAACGTAAAGAAGACGCTAGTTAGCCTTTTGCATTATTAACCCCTCGTCAGCATCTCATATTTCAAAGATTGCTTTTATGTCCAATGGGTCCTTTCTTTGCATATTATCGTATGAGGAGTGCACCCACAAATGCTTTTATTTTTAACTGACAATAAGGCATTCATCGTTTAGCCTCTCACCAGCCAAATCATTAGGAGCACCTGCTAAATTTGTCAACATGTACTTAAAAGAAGAGAAGGTATAGATTGTTTATTTAAACATCACTTCTTAATAGTGCTTTGTTAGTCGTCCTCACAATTGTGAGGTAATCGATCGAATTCCTGCAGCAAATGAAAGGAAGGACTTTGGCTCAATTTTTTGCATTACAACGAAATGTAATAATGGGCTGCAGTCTTTCAATATATCTTTACCAATTACTACTTGCGTTATAATTGTTAGATAAGTATTGGACACGTCCGTATTTTCTATATTCTGATCTGTACTCAATAGGAAGTTCACCTGGTGTCAAAAAATGTTTCTTCTTTCAATTGTAGGTGACAATTTCTCTGCCAAGTGCACTCGATAACGAATTCAAACTGGCAGAAATGGACGAACAAAGTGTGGAGGTTAGTGTCTCGATGCACAATTCCTCCTCGGAGTGCTTAAAATGCTCTCTTTGTATTTTTCTGAACAGAGCATCGCTGAAGTGTTCCGCTGCTTCATTTGCATGGAGAAGTTGAGGGACGCTCGCCTCTGCCCGCACTGCTCCAAGCTCTGCTGCTTTAGCTGCATACGCGTAAGTAATACAAAAAAGCCCATAATTTGAGCCACTCATCATTCACGTCGGGTGTATTATTAACGCTAATGTAATATGTCATGCATTTTAATTCACAGCGCTGGCTGACGGAGCAGCGAGCGCAATGCCCACACTGTCGGTAAGACCACCAAAGTTGACATTTTCTTGGAAAGAAAGCCAACTTTTTCCAGAGTCATATCTCAGTTGTTTGTGTGCGCGTACGCAGAGCTCCACTCCAGCTGAGGGAGCTGGTCAACTGTCGGTGGGCGGAGGAGGTAACGCAACAACTGGACACGCTGCAACTATGCAGCCTCAGTAAGCAAGAAGATAACGACAAAGACAAGTAAGATCCTTCCCCAGTACAATATTACCTCTAATTACGAAATTAATTCGGTCCAGGAAAGAGTTCGTAAGTGTAGCCGCATTTACATGTAAATTCTTAAATTCGTTCCACGGTCCTGCATATTCTACCAACTAAACAGTTTAATAATGAGTCAACCAATCTTCTATGAACGATGTGTAAAATGCACAAAATATATTATTTATTTAATTTTTTTAAAGTTCATAAAAATGTGAAAATCCACACTGAAACTTGCAAGAGGAAGCCAATCAATCCTAGGTAGGCTGATTGGACACTCTAAATTGCCCCTTGGAATGAGTGTGAGTGTGAATGGTTGTTTGTCTCCTTGTGCCCTGCGATTGGCTGGCCACCAATTCAGGGTGTCCTCCACCTCTGGCCCGAAGTCAGCTGGGATGGGCTCCAGCACCCCCCCGCGACCCTAGTGAGGATAAAGCGGTTCAGAAAATGAGCTGAGGTAGTTAGACATAATGAGGGTGATCCTACTTCGCGGCCATGTCTCGTCTGCATTAACCGCAATATTTGAGGGATTACTGTACATCTTTTTGATAAAATCATAATAAGTGGTGCCTGTAGGTGGTGGTAGTTACTCAAATTTCTGACATTTTCCTGCAGATGTGAGAACCATCACGAGAAGCTGAGTGTCTTCTGTTGGACGTGTAAGAAGTGCATCTGCCACCAGTGCGCTCTGTGGGGGGGCATGGTAACCAAATCAGCCATTTTACTGCTAGGCCCGCTCTCCTCTCCAGTGTTATGATGATGTATTCTTTGCGTGCAGCACGGCGGCCACACGTTCAAGCCCCTTGTGGAGATCTACGAGCAGCATGTGACCAAAGTGAAGGATGAGGTGGCCAGGCTGCGCCGACGTCTCTTGGAGCTCATCAGCCTGGTGCAGGAAGTGGTGAGCCGTGTTCCAGTTCCCTCTAAGATGAACCCTTTTTGGGGCACTGATTTAACTCATTGGCTGCCAATTCGTTTTGACCGGAAGGGGGAAATGAGCATTTCCAGCCAGTTCTCCATGGTGAAATAAATAGGAGCGAGTGAGTTAATGTCCACATGCAGAAGGGATAAACAGAAAATATCTAAAAAGGAATCATCTTAATTTAAGTTGTAACAATTGTGTTTAGTCACTTTAGTACCATAAATCTGCATTTTTTTTGTGTGAATTATAAGCCAAACTAGAAAATAGCAACTTTGTGTGGACACGCCTAAGAATTAGGACAAAGAATAATGTTGGTGTCACGCACTAGATGGCGCTGAGGTGTCGCTGTTGTGTCAGGAAAGGAACGTGGAGGCGGTGCGGGGGGCCAAGGACGAGCGGGTCAGGGAGATCCGCAACGCAGTGGAGATGATGATCGCTCGTCTGGACAGCCAGCTCAAGAACAAACTCATCACCCTCATGGGTAGGTCGTGCTCGACACGCAACAGAAAGTCGATGAAAATTAAGACCTTTCCATCGCTACGCACAATATGAAATATTCATCCGGCCGCACCAAACACAAGCTCACACATGCATCAGAGCCTTCTATTTATATGTGTGAGTGCTCTGAAAATAGAAACACTTTCCTTCTCCTCCGTCATCAGGCCAGAAGACATCCTTGACCCAGGAGACAGAGCTGCTAGAATCCATTTTGCAGGAGGTGGAGCATCAGGTTGGAGACTTACCTTCTCTTAATGGCAATAATTTCAAACGCTGCAAATGAAGGCTTAAAATAAAAACAATCTTCAGAAGTTGGAATGAGATAGGAATTTACTCAAATCAATTTTTTATAACATACCGTATTTTCACGACTATAAGGCGCACCACATTATAAGGCGCACCCTCAATGAATGACTTTTTTTCCATATATAAATCACACTTGATTATAAGGCGCCCTGTCTATTTTGGAGAAAATTTAAGACTTAAGTGCGCCTTATAGTCGGGAAAATACAGTATTTGGACTTTTTATGGTGGAGCATTATCTTGTTTAAAATTTCCAGATTGTTCAGAAATTGCAGTAGTTTGGGTTTTTACACCTATGTGCTATTTTTTTGGTCCTCCAATGAATGAATACTTTGGAATCCTTTTTAAAATTCCTGTTGAAATTTACCCGAAATTTTAGTTTAGTGTCCGCTCTAGTGGAAGTCATACATCCATGTGTACTAGTGCTTCTCTACTTTTGGCCCAATGTCAGCAGCCAAAAATTAATGACTGAATATATTTCAGCAATATTTTAACTCCAAATAATTTTGTGAACCTGTGTGGCAGCTCCACTCGTGCAGTAAGAGTGAGCTGATCTCCAAGAGTCCGGAGATCCTGCTCATGTTCCAGCAGGTCCACAGGAAGCCCATGCAGTCCTTCGTCACGACCCCCGTGCCGCCAGACTTCACCAGGTGCTTGAAGCCCGCCTCCCACAAACCCAGCCATTGTGTATTCTATCAAGTTTATAGTCCTTTGCCACAGATTTTGCAATTAACACAGGTATGACGTCTCACCGTCAATAGCGGCCAATGAGTTTGTAATTTTAGCAAAAACTGCGGTGAGCTGAAATACTCTAGTTTTCATCCCTCTTTTTTAGTTAAATGTACAGCGTGACAGTGTAATTCCTCTGTCACCATATTGTAATCTACAGTCAAATAACATCCAAAATAAGGGATGTCTCCCATCAGAAATTGGAGCCAATCATAACAATTTTAGCATGAAAGAAAATTTTTTGGATTGGACGTCTATATCTGCCAATGGCAGTGAAACATCACTCAAAAACAGCATTGCCAGATGAAAAGGATTTGATGTCTTTAACTGTCAATGGACTGACGGCTGCAAACGATAGAATACAAAAATATAGTATGAATATTATATAGTATATCATAATGTGTATATATTCACACAACTGGAACAAAGTTTGCAGAACAACAAGAAAGTCTCTGGTGAGAGCAAATGAAATGTAATCCAAAATAATTAAGCAATTTGTGTGCAATCTCATTTTTGGTAGCGGTACAACTGATCGTTAAAATCAACTGACTCAGACTCGTCAGCAGTAGTATGTAATTGGGACATCTCTACTCCAAATAAATAGGAGACAGAAATTTATCAAAACTGATCGGAGGGGGGGGGGGTAATTTACAACTATAGCAACGTGCAAAAAGGGATTACTTGTATGGAATACATGTTTCAAGTAATGTCCAGTGTGAGAAGTGAAGCCAGTGGGTACTTATATTTGTGTTTGGGACTTTTTCCCTATTTCAGTGAGCTTGTTCCTGCCTATGACTCCAGCACTTTTGTATTAGTCAACTTCAGGTATGTTCATCAACACCCCGACAGCAGCCCTAGTTCATACAATATGTGTACAACCCACTTAGTGGAGGTCATTCTAACGCGCATGTTCTTAGCACCCTGAGGCAGCGGGCTGACCCAGTTTATAGCCCTCCCCTCCAAATATCTGGACTCTGTTGGAGGCTCAAAGTCTACCCGGTGAGAATTCAAGTTGATTTTAGAGTTCTTCCAAGCTTTTTGTTTATTGTTTATCACAGGAGAAATACATCACGTTTTGTTCTTTCAGGATGGTAATGGTGTGGTTCGTGGAAACTACCTGTCCGTGTTTCTGGAGCTGTCCGCAGGACTCCCTGAAACGTCAAAGTAGGTCGCTTCTAATATGGGCTCGGTCAGAATCCTCTCTTCTCCAGTGACGCGGGGTGGTCTCGCTTCCTTCCACCTAGGTACGAGTACCGCGTTGAAATGGTCCACCAGGCCTCCAGCGACCTGAGCAAGAACATCATCCGAGAGTTTGCCTCTGACTTTGAGGTGGGCGAGTGCTGGGGCTACAACCGCTTCTTTCGGCTGGACCTCCTGGCCAGCGAGGGATACTTGAACACGCAGACGGACACGCTGGTGCTGCGGTACGCGTATCGGCGGCGTTACAGTGAGCGAGTAGGTTCCAGAAGCGGGTCTTCAATGAGTGCTTTGTTCAGATACCAGGTGCGATCGCCCACCTTCTTCCAGAAGTGCAGAGACCAATACTGGTACATCGGCCAGCTGGAAGCAGCTCAGAGTGGCTACATCCAGCAGATCAACAACCTCAAAGAGGTGGCTAAAGGAATTAGAGGGCTTTTACATTTCAAATATTCCACAAACAAAATACTAAAACGGGCAGTCTGGGTAAATGGATTTTTAAAAAGAAAATACGGGAAAAGAATGATGGAAAATATTTCTTTAAATACTAGATAAGTCTGGTGCATAAATTTTTCTCGTGTCCACTTCGTGTCCAAATTAAATCTCAAATATAAGTTAAAATGACATTTTAATTGAATTTGTTTCATTTCTGTCTTGTCGCTGTGGCAACGTGTGCTACGTTAAATATACTCATTCAATTATGAATTTTAATCGACGGGCGTCCCACAACTTGCGTGGAATTCTATTTCCTTAACCATTCATTTTCAGTTGATAAGAAAGCAATGAATGTATATGCAGTTTGTAGTAGTGCACATTTATGCCTTTTTTTTAATCAAATAGTTAGCCCCAAATGTATCTCTCTAAGTCATGTAACCATTTAAGCATATAATCATAATTATTTAATAATGAAATTTCTCAGTTTCTTTTTTTGTCAGCTTCTACACCTAAGAAAAAGAATATTGAGTATATTTTGTCAACTATTACTGTGATTACGCCAAAAAATTTAAACACCCTATAAGTATTAGATTTAAAAATATAGCCTAGTTTGTCTGATTATTAATGAATATTTAGTGGACAACTAGAAAAGTACAGACTTATTTTTCCCAGAATTTCAAAGCCACGCTGTCTGTCTTCCAATTCTGAAATGTCCCACACATGTTGTTTCCCCAGCGGTTGGCCTTCGAGCTGTTCCGTCACCGCTCCTCGCCCCCCGAGCCCAGGCCGGCTACTTCGGAACGGGACCCCCGCGCGGTCAAGAGTGATGGGGACATTCAGACCACACTCAGCGATGGCAAAAAGGCCGGCGACGCCGACGACGGACGGACCTCGCGCGATGACTCCAACGTAGCAACTGCGCGACCCGTCCCCATCACTCGTCGAAACGGGACGTGACGGAACCGCTTCCGTTTCAGGACCTGTCCGACGGGGACCTGGAGGTGGACTGCCTCACCGAGGAGGAAGTGAACCCGCTGGATGGAAGCAGCACTTCGGGGAGCTCCACCGCCACCAGCAACACCGAAGAGAACGACATTGATGAAGAGACCATGTGAGAAGCAGTGAAAATTCCGATGTTTAAGGACCCATTTGTTCGGTTGGTATATCGAATTTTCTCTCTCGCTACTTAAGGTCTGGTGAGAACGACGTGGACTTCATTGGAAACCTGGAGACGGAGGAAGGAGAGCTCCCTGAGGACTTTGATGAAGGTGAAGGTACAGGGCCTAGTTAGGCATGTCAATCCATTCTTTCAAATCACGTGGCTCTTAAAAATAAACGGGAAAATCTGTGGGAGGGGTGGCTAGCGAACGAACGAATGAATGTTATCAGTCTAGCCCCGTCAATGGCAGACGAGGAATTAAAAATCAGCACTATTGAACCAAAATTTAATTATTCATTTATTTGCCAGCAGCCATCTCACTTTTAATACAGACCCAATGCCAACAATTGCAGCAACTCTAAAATGTACAGAGAGAAAAAAAACTATTTCCATTGCAAATGTTTTATTTATTTTTAAACAATATATGCATTTATGCATAACACACTCACTGCCCATACTCTTGATAATTAAAAAAAAAATCTTAAATTATAATTTCATATCGCTGGTGAGCTGTTTTCATTTTCAATAATTATGGATCAGTAGTTTTAAAAAAAATGCTCATTGTCTTTTCTTTTAGTAACATCCAATTCTTTAATTCAGGTGAAAAATGATGACAGTAGGATTTAAAACCAGTTCTGAACATATATATGCCTAAATCTGTGGATGTGTACTGTTGGATCCCTCGGTAGATGGTGACTCATAGACTCTGCCGTCTCTTTATCGTCTTATTTTCGGGAGCCGGAGTCAAACAAAAGCAGTCATGTTGTTTGCATTTTTAGCGCTGGCTGGCTGGCAGGGACAAAAGGCCCCTTCACTCATCAGCTGACTCGTGTTGGTGTGGAAGGCATGGAGAGTATGAGTCACAGTTGTTCCAATAGCTGGACACTGAACCAATATAGAAACACTTGTCATTGTACAATTGAAAGGCACATTTATATAATGGAAGTTGTTTGAACTCTCGACTACAAGAACTTAGAATTTAGTGCATTACCTGAAAAAGAACTTTACGTTTTATGTCTCTTTTTAGAATTTTTGTGGGATAGAAAAGATAAAGAAAAAGGCATAATACTACATATCTTCACGTTGCATAATATGTATGATGCAGTGCGGCAATTTTTTTTATGAGTTGTAACTAAATATTACGTGACGTTAAGAAATGACTAGAGCCTCATGAGATGCTCTCAATTTCCTCATTTTAACAGACAGCGAAGCACTACGTAAAGTTTGTAACCACTGTAGCTAGCTAGCTAGAATTGGCTATATTCAATCTCATAATATTGTCACTTGAATCTTCTAATGCAGAGGTCGAGAACTTATGGCTCACAAGCCAGATATATCTCTTGATGAACGCATATGGCGCGCCACTAACTTGTAAGCAAAAATGTTGATATTACGTAACATTACGATTTTCTCGTAATATTATCTTCACTTGAATTTTGTGGTATGTAGGCCATTTTTTTCGTTTCTTCATGTCACCCTAATACTCATAGAAAGGGAAGATAAATCAGATTAGGGTGTGGCAGGGCAGTGTTCTCATGTTTTTGCTGTCTTATTGCTTTCAATAGTTGAGTTATTAAATATTCATTTCTTTTTAGGTGGTTCCAGCTCCTGCTTGCGTGCGTCACTCCTCAGTTCCGCTATCAGCCGTGTCTGCGGGAGAGGCGGGGCTTCTTCCGCTGCCGGTGCAGCCGGCGGAAGCAGCAGCTTTCTGGACATGGACCCAGTCATCCTCATCCATCTGCTGGATCTGAAGGAACACGACAACGTGGAGTCCTTGTGGGGGCTTCAGCCTCGCCCGCCGGAGTCCATTCTCCACAGCCAAGGTACACCGATTACTATCCGGAATCCCCCACGATATCGTGTGTGAAAGTCATGCATTAAAACGTTACGAGGTTAAAGTTATAACTTTACAAGCTTAAAGTATAAAATTATTATTTTTTTAAATGGCATTCATCAATATTCTGTGAACCAGAAGTCATTTTGTTTTATGGGCTGAGACTTAAAATGTAGTGTGTATATCCGTATATGTAAGCATATATGTTATATTAGGAAAAAAGTTGTGATATGACGAGACTAAAGCCGTTATATTACTTTATTTTACCTTACTTGAACCGGAAGTTGTTCAGGGGATGTCAATTTTTGGAGACCTGAAGTTCAGTGTGAACACAAAACAGTGTTTGGCAATGTTTTTGTGCGACAAAATGCGTACGGTCTGCTTGTAGCATGAGATTTACCCAAGTGCCGTATCCCCTCCAGCCGGTGTATCTTCAAGGAAAGAGCGGGAGCGCCGTCCCCAAGTGGTACGTCGCTCCGCCCCGGATTCGGCGGTCCTCGTGCGACTCAAGGCCCAGATGGCCGAGGTACGCAGCAAAATGTCCGACATCAAGAACCATGCGCCGGAGCCCCGCGCCACCGGAGAACCTAGACCCGGCCCGTCGGTGATCTCGCACCGCGTCGAGCCACCGGAGCCGTCCGCCGGTCGCTCCAGGCTGTACCGCCCAGGTGAATGAACATAAAATCAGGGTTAAGTCTAAAATTGACTAATGTTGCCAAAGCCTCAAAACATTTCCCATCCTCGTTGATGTCTTATGTTCAAAACCTTTCCAGGCCAGAAATGCCTGTCGTCTGTCCTGGAGGGCGGCGACGCTTCCGGGGGATGTCAGAGGGGTTCGGATCGAACGGAGAAGGATGGCGTGGAAGTCGGCCCGAATCTCAAAGAAGCTGTAGACGGTCGGTAGATGATAACATGGCTTGGTTTATTTGTTTTGTCGCCCTCCCATTTTAAATGGATGCCATTGGTTCTTACGCAACGTCAGCCAATGAGTTCATTAGTCTGTGCCATTGGCGTTCAATCTATTTAAAGTGGGAGGGTGACAATGAATGAATGTTTTTTTCATTGGCTGCCATCCCTCTCACTTCAAATGGATTCAGACGTCTAGCGTTCTCACTGGCAGCCAGTGAGTCAGTGGCAATGATGGTGTTTATCACCTGTGGACGTCCAATCCATTTGACGTGGCAGGTCTCCCAGATCAAATGGATTTGACAATAAATAGGCTACATTTTGTGTCTTTCAGGAGGAACAAAGCCGACGGAGGGTGCTCAGTTGCCAACAGAGCAGTCGTCCTCAAAGCGTCAGGCGTGCACAGCGTCAGCTCGCAGGGACGACATCTTCTCCCTGGTCGGATCCAGTTACGCAGCAGTGAGGACGCTGGGGTACGGCTCTTCGACTCGGATCGAAACGAGGGGGTCGGAATTTTCCCACCTTTGCAGCTCGGCTACGTTGGACTCCGAAAACGAGAGCTCCGGAAGCTCGCGTCATGGCTCGCGAGAGGCGTCGTCTTCACAGGCGCAGTCCGGTGAAGGTCAATTTGCTTCAGGTAGGTTTTCGTAGCAGCGGTAAAACGTACTTTTTCCGTTGACGCGGAAACGCCCCCCTCGCAGAGCCCCCGGCGTCCGTTCTGGCTGCGCCGCCGACAAGCAGCGAGAGCGACAGCGAGGACGAGAACGCTCTCCTCGCCGCCAGCTCGCGTTACGACAGCCAAACTCCGCCTTGCACGGGTAACCGTCGCCGCAACATCCAATATGAAGGCTAGCACGCTAACGAGAAAAATGCATTGTCATTTGTCTTTTTATTTTTGTGCCGCCAGGGGAGTCGCTGTCTGAAGACATGACGGACAGGTGATGGATCCGCCCCCACAGTAGGAAAAAAAACTCTTTATAAACAAGGAAAACATTTCTAAGGCGTTTTCGGTAGTAGAGCAAGTCAACGTCCACTTGACTGCATGATTTCAATTTGAAGACATAGAAAGATGTCACTAACATTCCATTTTTTTTTCTCCCCACCGTTTATCAACACGCTTTAAAGATCTTTGGGCAGGGTTGCCGTGGAAACTGTCTTCCGCTGCATTAACACGCTTAGCGCAACTCATTTTGCACTGGAACGGAAAATGAAGATGTTAAGCACGTTCGGGCTGCTAGAAAAACTTTTTTCCATACTTGACTAGCGGGCATTCCCCTTTCTGCACTTTCTTAAGTCGTTAACCTAATGCGGTACGTGTCCACCCGACATTTCAGTGAATTTATTTTGGAATGGAGCCGAGAGAACAACGTTTTACATTTTCACATTATCTTAAGACTTTTGTTTTGAGTGTTCCTGCAATGCACTGGCCGTCTTTAATGTTGTCTACTTTTGTTTTACACCTAATAAAGTTTCATCAATGTTAAACTGCCCCGTGAACTATCTACGGACCGCTGCCTAGTTTTAATTGGCCCCTGAAAAATGATCCTATAATCAAAATTTTGAGTGTAACATTTGGCATTTCTATCTTTTCAGGTTAAGAAAAGCCATTTACTTCAAAAGAAAAGGCATTTTGTGTGTAACCAAATGCTTGGTTGGACTCAGTCACCGAACACAGTGCAGTGTGCCTTCAAAAATTAGGACTAGGTACCAAAAAATTCAAGAAAAGGGCTGGAATGTGGGTTTCCACACTTGCTCTTCTAACACTCTTCCGAGGACTATGCAGCATCACGTCTGATCTTTTAAACTAAGCAGGGTCGGGCCTGGTTTGTACTTGGATGGGAGACTGCCTGGGAATAACAGGTGTTGTAAGTAAGCACTTATGTTACCAAGGAGAATTAGCTCAGTAGTTAGAGCATCAGCCTCACATCTCTGCTGTCCTGGGCACTTTAAAAGTAAGTCCCCTCTGTAACTTAAGAATTTACAGCACCTAATATTCCAATGCCAGGATTTGAACTGAGGACATCTGAGGTGTGAGGCTGACACTCTAACTACTGAGCTAATTCCTCCTGGTAACGTAAGAGCTTACTTACAGCACCTGGTATATT
The DNA here is from genome assembly GCF_051989625.1 of Stigmatopora argus. Classification (NCBI taxonomy): domain Eukaryota; kingdom Metazoa; phylum Chordata; class Actinopteri; order Syngnathiformes; family Syngnathidae; genus Stigmatopora; species Stigmatopora argus. The sequence goes on from NC_135408.1 coordinate 5,387,554, forward strand.
CCCAGGCGTACGTGTAGTCTAGACTTTCCAATAATGACAAAGTAAAGTGTGGCCAAATTTGTGGCCTAGAGGTTCGTTCACCTGGCATGGATGTGGGAGGCTGGGGTTTGAATCCCAGTTGGGAAACATTTTCCCTTAGTTGTTTCTATATATTTGTAGTCAAGACCTTCCAATAATGACAAAGTAAAGTGTGGCTTCTTCATGGCCTAGAGGTTTGTTCACCTGACTCCCATGTGGGAAACGACAGTGTATAGTAAGGCTTTTTTCTTAAAAACGACATAGTAAAGTAAGGCTTTATTCTTAAAAAAACAACAGTGTATAGTAAGGCTTTTTTTCTTCAAAAAACGACATAGTGTAGTAAGGCTTTTTTTCTTAAAGGTTTTTTCCACGACAACGCACTCGTAAACGGAACAAACAAATTTAAATTAACTTGGATTAATATATACAGACACTCAAACATACGTTTAATGTAACTTTACACAAAACTGAATTCTAATTTCTGACTTCTGATTCTTCTCCTTCTAGTTGTTGCTGTGGTCCAGTGGCAAAAACATTGGGTCAGAACTTGAGGTGGCAATCAGGAGCTTCAGAACTTCAGGTGGACTCAAGTTCAAATCTGGAGTGAGTTCAATTCCACTCTTTGCAATTCTCAAATTGTTTATTGAGGTAATGAAAATGATAAATATAATTTCCAATCACATCATTTCAGAAGTCACTGTGGTCCAGTGGCAAGGACAATGGGTCAGAACTCAATTTAGTGGATCTGACTCCCGTGTGGGAGACTGGGGTTCGAATCCCGGTGTCGTTTGACTGATCACGACACTATGTAGTTCAGTAAATGAGTAATCCTTTTTTCATTAAAATAAACACTTAGTCATTTTTTTCAGCAAAACAATTTGTTCCGGTCAGCCTTCGGCTGACCGGAAGACAGTTGGGGGAGGGGGGTTCCTGGTGGCGTTCGACAGTCGGCCTTCGGCCGACTGCCGACGCCATGCAGTCGTCGACACCGGGACGTGAACCCTCGACACCCACGTCGCAGGCAGGTGACTAACCCACTGCACCACGAGGCGGCCCGCCTATACATGATTGGAAGTTATATTTATCCTTTTCATTACCAAATAAACAATTTGAGAATTGCAAAGAGTGGACTTGAACTCACTCCTGATTTGAACTTGTGTCCACCTTAAATTTCAACCCATTGTCTTTGCCACTAGACCACAGTGACTTCTGAAAGGATGTGAATGGAAGTTATAATCATCCTTTTCATTACCTCAATAAACAATTTGAGAATTGCAAAGAGTGGAATTGAACTCACTCCTGATTTGAACTTGTGTCCACCTTAAATTTCAACCCATTGTCTTTGCCACTAGACCACAGTGACTTCTGAAAGGATGTGATTGGAAGTTATATTCATCCTTTTCATTACCTCAATAAACAATTTGAGAATTGCAAAGAGTGGAATTGAACTCACTCCTGATTGGAACTTGTGTCCAGCTTAAATTTCAACCCATTGTCTTTGCCACTAGACCACAGTGACTTCTGAAATGATGTGATTGGAAGTTATATTCATCCTTTTCATTACCTCAATAAACAATTTGAGAATTGCAAAGAGTGGAATTGAACTCACTCCTGATTGGAACTTGTGTCCACCTTAAATTTCAACCCATTGTCTTTGCCAATGGACCACAGTGAAGGAAAAGACCTAGTCTTTTTTTAATGGCAAAATGGTTCATCCACCAGTCTGTCGCAAGTCAACGGCCACCGGGTTTCGAACCCTGCTTGCCCACACGGCAGTCAGGTGAGCAAACCTCTACACCATGCAGTGACAACACTTTGTCATTATTGGAAAGTCTTGACTACTCATTTTTGAACGCACCCTGCACTGTCTTTGGTGAGTGAGTCCAAGTATACACTTACATGCAAACTGCCTTTTCTTTTGAAGTGAATGACATTCCTTTACCTGAAAAGATAGAAATGCCAAATGTTACACACAAAAACTTGAAACATTTCTACACAAGCTGTAAAAATTGGAGGTCATTCTAACAAAAATTGTCAAAACTATTGTCCTACGGAATAGTCTAACCCCATGTACTTAAATATAAAATCATTTTTTAACCAGATTTTAATTTAACAACGCATATTGTGTAGAACCCCCGTCCCTATGCAGACACTGTAAATGATGTCTGGCAACAATAGACTCTTTTCACATTACATAAGCACGTCTATGACACCAGCACACCGGAGGATGTGTGCAGAAAGCGTGGGATGTCATTGATTCGTGTGTCCTTAAAATATAAAAGACGAGCCACTGTAGAGTTGTTCTTGTCTTTATATACATGATAGTTACCAGTTACAGTACATGTATTTATTTACTGTATATACTAGAGGAACACACATCATACAAGTACTGATTATTTTACTTGAATACTTTGTTTAAACTTAACCTGCACGTGGTTTTAAGGTTTTGTCCAGCGGACAAAACCCCCAAAAAGGCTAATAAATCCCACCCCCCCAACACTTTATTGCTTACAGAGAAAAAAAGCTTTTCTGTGTACATTAAGTGGACACAGTGCAGATTGATGAATGGCTCTTATGCACGCAATCAAAAAGATATGAGATTAGTCACTGAGAACAATAGTGAGCTTGCTTGGTTTTGTTAGTTTATAGAAATCTGACATGTAAACGCTGGTCTAAATAGAGCTTTAGTTCCAATTGTGGCAGCCGTTTTCGTACTTGACAATGAAGCATATTTGAGAGCAACGCTGGGCTGAGTTCTATCCAGATGGCATGAGATCGTTACTAGTTTTTGTTTGCGGTGAAACTTAGAAACTGAAAAAATGATGACTGTACCTCAGTTGTGGTTGAGCTCGCAAAGCAAGATGAGCCAAGTCCCCAAAATCATATCGAGACAAACCTGAAATTCTGTCAAAACAAATCAGAATTATTGCCATGTCGATTTGTTTCTATCATAGCTGTAAAAAAAATAATTTGCAATTTATGAAATTAATTGCCTATTGATGAAACAACAAATACTTTGTGTTAAATGGTTGACTGGCAAAGAAAATGTGGCTATTCCTGAAATATGACCATAACGGTAGCAAGGACAAAATACTTTGGATGGTATTTTGGACCCATTTAATTCAGCGCTGCTTGTTTTCTGGGTCGAAATTCCTCGGAATCCAACTTTGATTTATTGCTCGAACAGTTTGAATTTAGATTTTTAAAGGGTGAATTCAAAACCCATTCGAATTTCAAAGGAGTCACTATTGTAAGGTGCGTCGTGACTTTTCAAATAAAAGCCTACCCACTACCGATGATATTCCGTTCACAAAACGAGTGCGATATTGTGATTCGTCCGGTGCTCGTTACAGAAAGGTGAACAAAAATGGGCAAGATTTTGCCGAGCTGTGAAACCTGCTCGGCAAAAAATGTGCCTGAAAGCCAATTGCAGAAATCTGCAGACTAATGACGGTTATTAGTGGTTTTTAACGTACGTCACGGTGACCGTCTTTAACAGACGGGTGGCGCTCATGCAGTCACTAAACATTACGCAGAGAGCCTGCCAAATTCAATTTGCCAGAAATGGCTGCTTTCGCGCAAAGTGGTGCACGGCGGACATCATTAGATGAATAAACGGTCAAAACAATGACTTTAAACTCAAAAGCGAGTGTCTAAATTTAGCTCCGCCCTGATTTTGTTATCTGTTTCGCATACCTGTCAACCTCTGCCGATAACTGCCCTTATAAATGATTATGATTCCCCTTACAAACCCCCCAAAAACCTTACAAACACCGTACGAGTCGTACGACTCGTACGGTGTTTGTAAGGTTTTTGGGGGGTTTGTAAGGGGAATCATAATCATTTATAAGGGCAGTTATCGGCAGAGGTTGACAGGTATGGTTTCGTCAACCTCGGAGTGGCAGGCTACCAACTTTTGGCCCTTCGCCGCTAAGGGCCGCCCATGCTTGCTTGATTCAGAAGTTTAAGAAGACATTTTGTGGGAAAAGTGGCACAAATACGATAACGATCCGGACTAAACGGTGACGTTTTTGAGGAAAGAAGGCTTTAACAGAAGGCACGTGTTCTGTAGCTTTCAAGGAGTGCGTTTTGGCTTCCAACAATGTCGACGTCAACGTGCATAGCCAAAACGGCCTATTGTCCTCTCTCAAAAAAAAAACTAAATCCGCCCGGGGCAGAGAACGATACCGCACTTAATCAGGTAAGTGACCACTAATCTCCCGTAATCTGCCGTTTAAGTGCTCTTATCTGTAGACGAGCTACGGGTGGATAATGGTTTGGGTCGCCGGTGGAACCGGAGAGGTCGGTGGCGGCGGAGCCCAAAAAAATAAAAAAAACAACCCAAATTTGACGTCGGCGTGGGCGCCGTTTGTCGGGTGATTTTTTTGAAAGAAGCGCAACAAAAATGTGAGGTTTTCTCCTCGGAGCGAGCAACGCCAATGTGTGTTGACATTGTAGCTTTGGAGATGATGTGGTATACTTTGGAGCAAAGCTTGTGTTTGGCGGGCTGGCTGACATTTACTTTTTTTTCTTCGTTTTTGGGGGGACAGACAGGACCAGTCAATCGTCACGTTCACGAACGCAGGGGGCCACAACTATCTAAACTATTTGAAAAGAAACCGCCCCCAAAAATGTGTCGGGTCGGCGGAAGTTATACGGGGCGAGGGCGGCCGGGCGTTTGCCGCGGCGGCGCCATCAGATGGCGGTGTCGCGGGGCAGCCGGGGCAGGGCCACCTCCGGCCTAGGGGAGGCGCGGAGGGGCGGCGCGCCGAACGACCCGGCGAATCGGCGCAGCCGCCTCGGCCCGGCGGACGGGCGGCTCGGCCCCAGGTATCGGCCGAACGGCGAGGCGGTCCGGGGCCCCGGCGGGTCCGTGAAAGTGCGGCGGGACCTGCGCCCGGACAGGCGTTTCTCTAGGAAGGAAGGGATGCGGCCCCCGAGCGCGGGTCCCGTTAGGCTTAGGCTGGTCCTGTCCGTGAAGGATTCCGTGCGGTCTTCGTAGGCCAGGTCGGCGGGGGCCGAGCACTGCTGCAGGGGCCAGCCGCCGCGGCTTTTCCCCCCATTGTCCGCCGCGCTGCCCGCCTCGCCCCCACGCTCGGCCCGGCCCGCCTCCTCTTCTTCTTCTTCCTGTTCCGCTTCCTCCCCCGCCTCCTCTGCGGGCTCCTCTTCCGGCTCCGCCTTGGCCGGGCCCTCGTCCTCGTCCTCCTCGGCGGGCGCCGCCGGGCTCCGAGGGTCCCGCAAGAACACGGCGATGACGGTGATGTTGTCGCTGGAGCCGGCGTCGCGGGCCGAGGCCACCAGCTTGTGCGCCACCATGGCCGTGTCGCCGGCGTTCTCCTGGAGGTGGTCGCTCACCACGCGTACCGCCTCATCCGGACTCACCGTGTCCCAGAAGCCGTCGCAGGCCAGGAGCAGGTAGTCTTCCGAGCCGTCCAGCGGGAAGGCGGCGTGGTCGGCGTCCCCGCAAATGTACGGCTTGTGCTCAGAATCACCTGGAGGGAGGAAAAAAAATAATAATAATCCATTTTGCCACCACGGAAAACGGTTACAATTGCGGTTGGGCGGCAGAGGGGGGCACGTTACCTATGGCTCTGGATACCGAAAGACTCCCGTTAACCCTCCACGTCCCGAACCAGATGACGCAGCCTCCCAGAGCTTCAATTCTTTGTTTCTCATCCTGTACACATTCGTATGAACATTTAGGGGAGAACGGGGTTGGTGGTCACACTGGTTGGCTGACACACTTGTTAGAATGCAACTACTGGAGGGTGCCTTTGGTAAATAAATAATCAGATTAATAAAAATAAAAACAATCTATATTGTAGCTATGGTCTTTTTATTGGCTAAGACTTGTAAACATGAAACTCCTCGACCTGCCATTGACAGCATGAGACGTCCAGTGGATTTTGGACCCCATTTTTTTCAGTTATTTCTTTAATTAAAAAAAACACTAATTCATTCAGGGTGCTTCAGGGGGTGCTGTAGCCTATCCCAGACGGCTCAGAGCACCAGGCGGGGGACACCCTGAATTGGTGGCCAGCCAATCGCAGGGCACAAAGAGATAAAAACCCACGCAAAGCTCGAGGACCGACCCGGCATCAAACCCAAGACCACAGAACTGTGAGGCTAACCACTCATCCACTAATCCACCTATTTAAAAAAATATTTTCTTAAATGGAAAACTAAATAAAAATAATGAAAATGAAATATTTCCTGTCTTCCACTTTTTTTTAAATCAAATAAAATATATTTATTAAAATGTATTTCCTGCTTTTTCTTTTTAAATCAACAACAAACTTTTCCCCCAAAATTATCCCAAAATATATTCTTAAAATTCAACAAAAAAAATCTGAAAAATAAATAAAACGGAGAATGCTTACTCTTTCCCCATTTATTTTTCAACGCAAATAAATACCAAAGTACCAATGTATTTCTTTTGTAAATCAAATATATCACAAAAAGATAAAAATATATTTTTAATATCTTTCCCTTTTTTTATTATTATTATTTAAAAGTATAAATAAATTTCAAAAATCAGTAGTACAAGACATTATTTGCTCTTGTGAGGATCAAAAAGAGGATTTGGACAAAATGTAATGTCTCCTAATGACCTATCAACCACCAAAAAAGTTGTCGATTCATTACGGTATTATAGTATCATATTATTATAATATTATTAATTAAAATGTATTTCCTGCCTTTTCTTTTTAAATAAAAAACAAATGATTAAAATTGAACTTTTTCCCCATAATTATCCCAAAATATATTCTTAAAATTCCCCCCAAAAATCTGAAAAATAAATAAATAAAACGGAGAATGCTTACTCTTTCCCCATTTATTTTTCAACGCAAATAAATACCAAAGTACCATTGTATTTCTTTTCAAAAATGTCTCCTAATGACCTATCGACCACCAAAAAAGTTGTCGATTCATTACGGTAACCTAGTAACGGCCCTTGTTGCCGTGACAAAAAAAAATCTACTGACCTCTCTGTCCGGTTTGTGCGGTTTCATCAGCTCCACCACTTCACCCCGGCGGACCAATATGACTTGGGAGTCCCCCAGCCAGGCCACGTGCAACGTCCGGCCCCGGAGGAACGTCACCACGCCCGTCGTACCGCAGCGCAGGTTCTTCCGGAGAGACGGCGCAAAGTCACGTGCCAACTCGCGCTCGCTCGAAGCCATTTCTCAGGACGCTCACCTCACGCGACGCTTTCTTGACGAAATGCTCGTCGGTGATTTTGAAGGCGCGACGCAGGGCCTCGCCGGGGTCTTGGGATAGCGAATCCTGGCGCGCCAGGTTGACGTGGAGATGGTTGGCGGCGTAGATGGCGGCGTCCACGCCACCGTGGCCGTCGAACACGGCGAAGAATGCCTGTTCTTCCTGATCCTAATGGACAAAATCCTAGTTGTTATATTTTTGTGAGAACATTTGTGTGCATCATTTTGGGAATATTTTGAAGGGAATGCAAAAGCAAACAACCCTCGATAGGTTGCATCTGAAAGTCAGGGTGGAGGCGGGGCAAATAGAGCCAACCGAAGAAAGGTATAAACATTTAAAACAAAATTAGAATCAACTTTAGTGTAAGGTTTGATTAAACTTATTTTTGAGTGTGTCTGCATCGTAATCCAAGTTCATTTAAATTTGGTTATGTTATGTTACGAGCGCGTTGCCGTGCAAAAAATCTCTCCCTTCCGCAAAATCCGTCTAATTTTAGTACTATTAAACACATTTTAGTACTATTAAACCACTAGTTATTTGTTACTTTGTTAATAGATGGCGAATTAGAACAAATAAAAATGTTTTTCCAATCCAATATCCTGTTTTGGGTGTTTTTTCAGAGGGTTGTAACAAATTAATTTGTTTTTAGTTCATTTCTATGGGAAACGTTCGTTTGAGTTACAAGAAAATCGACATACGAGCTCAGTCCCGCAACGAATTAAGCTTGTATCTCGAGGTACCACTGTATATGGGTGCCATTGACTTAACATTCATTGAAATAAATTGGACATCTAGCTCTGTCAATGGCAAAAATAGCTATTTAGGCCAAATGGCGGCGCTTTAGGAAATGCGTTCTCGCCGCTACCTGAATGTTAAAGAGCGTGTTGAAGTCAGGGATGATGAGGTGTCTGTCCTCCATCTTGCGCCTCATGTTCTTGATGGCGTGGATGGAAGTCTCGTAGTAGGGCTGCGGGCGGCGGCGGTAGGGCAGATCCTTGGTCCACGCGTTGCACGTCTCGAAAAGTCGCTTGAAGATAAGTCGCGCCAACCTCATCGCTTCGATCTCTGCGACAAATTAACCAGAGGAAAGAAGAATAAAGGACAGTCCATCATTTCTGGCCAAATTAAAAAAAAAAATCCAACATAAAGCAAGATCTCACGCCATCAATGGCAGGAAAATGCAAACCCGAGTACCTGGCAAACTCATCACGGTGAGGATCGAACCCTCGACCCCAGAACTGTGAAGCCCATGGCCTAACCACTCAAAATATTTTTTCTAGACTATGCTTAGCATTTCAGATCCCCCAAAAAATCATTTTTTTTTTAACTTGAATTATCAAATGGAGAAGAGCAAGAGTATTTTCAGAAAAGTAAGCGCCACATTTCCAATTTAGCAAAGCCCCCGTTTCCACTGCGAGTGACACACTTGTGAAAGTCAAAGCCCCGGCGGGAGCTGTTTTACTTTTACGGTGAGGGGGCGATGGAGAAGTTTCAAGTTAAGAGCCAGAAGGGCGACCTATTAATGCGCACAGCAGGTGAAACGGACGGTCAGAGGGAATTCAGATGGAGCTGGAGCTAAAGAGGTCAACTTTTGACTTCTTTGGCAAGTTTTTTAAAATGTATTTTTATATAGAAATCACTCATCCAACTTGCTACTCCTCGTTCAACTGCTTAAGGCCAGCCAGACTCCGCCTCCTGGCCTGTACACGTAAAAAACATACCATGAGGGGTGAAGCTGAGATAAGTGACAAAACGACTACTCTGGTGTCCCTCAGGGCTCAGTCCTAGAAACAGTTTTTTTTCTCCAAGATGGCGCCGTTAGGCAACAGCCGGTGGCAGTAGCTCCGTCCACTCATTTGTTTTTCGTGTTTTACAGTCTTTCTATCTTTTTAATGACATTTTAATATTTCCTAATACATTCCTTATGACTTTACTTTGTACTTTATACTTTTTACTTTAATGTTTTTACAACTTTCTTTGTTCTGTTAGCCTGGCTTCTTTCTGCTACTTCTTTTTTGGAACCATTCAGCCATGCCTACGCTGTCACACACATGGGATTAGCTGTGAACAATAAGTAGCAGAAGGACCAACCAATCAATGCCGCTGGAAATCTGGAGCTGGACAAAAGTGCCGGGAGAAGAAGTGACACTTCAGACCAACCATTCCATCTATTATTATGGGGAAAGTGAGATCCCTCCCCGATACGATGGAAGAGCTGTCAGCGCTTACCAGGCCGGAAACGGAGTCGAGGGGTTCTACTCTGCTTCTGTTGATTCTTTAGCTCCAGACTACTGAGGGACTGTGCGGATAAGTTTGGAAGAGTGACTCTGCATATTTTTCAACCTCGGTCACAGTCTGCAGATGACTTGTGGAAGACTTCCTGTGTGTGGTTGCAGCTTTATCCAACTCTACAACATCTTTTTCTTGAGTCTGTATCCGTTTTTGCTAGCGCAACCAAGATGGCGCCTCTCAATTGGCAGCCGGTAGCGGTAGCTCCGTTCGCTCTTGCTCGTTTTGTGTTTTTGCTGCTTTTCTGTCTTTTTATTGCATTTTGGTATTTAGTTTTTTACCTAGGTCTACAATGTCTTGTGTGTCTTGTGTCTGTCTTGCTACTGCAACCAAAAAATTTCCCGAATACGAGATGAAATACAGTTCTAACCTAAACTAACCTAACATTTTGGTTCTGTTAAGTTGACAAAGATTGGACTCACGTGGTAAAGGTCCCACTCCGTCTTCGCGGCTCTTAATGAGGTGGTGAATGGTCAGGTCGGTCTGCAGGATGCTGTCAGACGTGGCCCTCGCCAAGGCCGCCGCCAGCGAGCACGGGCAGTTACTGTGGAGTTAAGAACACACTGTTAACATCTTTACCTTTCTTTAAATTCATTTTGCAACTTTAATGCTCTAAATATATATATATATTTTTAATAAAATGTACAAAAATAAATAACAATGAAAAATCCTCCTCTTTTCTGCTTTTATTTTCAATGTACATAGATAAATTAAACAATATTTGCTGTTTATCCTGACCCAGGCGAGGTTAAGTGGTTCAGCAAAATGACTAAATATGAATGATTATTTACTGATTTTCACTTTTGAATTCAAATAAAAAAACATTCAAATTATAAAAAGATTGAATGTGTTGTTCCCCTTTTTTTGCTCATAAAAAAAGAAATCTAGAATACAGGAGAACATTAGAGGCTCAAAAAGAGGAGGATGTTTGACACCCTTGTTCTACTGGGAAGGAAAGTCACGATTCAAGGGGAAGAAAAAAAAAAATCTGAACATCCATTCATAACAAGCCCCCCCCCCCCTTCGATGGAGGGGGCGGCTGCTGAAGCGAGAAGCTCCGATTGGTCCAGGCACCAATGAGAGCATCCGCATCACAGTCAAGTCATGCGGCGCGTAGGCGGGTAAAAAAGAAGCGGCTTTAACTCCCCACACAAGCGAGACTAAACAATGAACCACCGTGATCCATCCCCATTGACAGCCATACACGTCCAATCCAATTGGCCCGGTGGTCTTTCCCCATAAACGGCACCTGCAAGCATACTGACTAAACAAAATGATGCTTTGCGCCGCATCCAGGAGGCCGCCAGTACGTGTTCGGCGATGACTCATGTATGCGGCGGTCACGCTTTTCTCTTTTTTTTTTCCTCTCGATTTTACCCTGCAACGGAGCATCAAGGTTGTTGCCACGGTAACACAGACAGACCCTCAACCGTGTTCTGCGATCAATCAAAACTCGGGCAAAGCGAACCCCGCAAAAAAAAACGCTTTTTTTTCGTTTGTGTGCGCTCGGCAGGCGCAGGGTTGAGAGGACACGCTATTCTCTAGAGGCGGCGTTACATAATTTGCTTTTACAACGGCGGCTTCCTGAAGAAGGATGTCGGCGGACGGAGATGGATTCGTGGCTTCGCAGACGCACGCAAGCCGGGCGCTGCTTTGGCGGCTCGCCGTCAGACGCTAACGGCGAAGGACGCCCACGAATTTGGAAGAGGAGCCAGAACGAGAGCGTTTCCGAGCGATTCTTCATTTCTATATTTTCATATTTAGTAGTCTTTGAGGCTTCAAAAAATGGTGGTTTGAATAAATGTGACATTGCTGTACGTGGTGAAGCTTTAAATCTCATTATAATTGAAAAATGACAATAAAAGCATTCAATTCAATTCAAAAATCAAATGGTGTAAAACGCCTATCATCTGCTTTGTTTAGGTTATATAGTGAGGAAAAAAATATGTTAGCAACTTTAATACACAGAGTAAAAATGGCCTTAATCTAAAAGACAGTAATATTTAAGGATGCAAATTATGAATATTGCATAATGGAGACAATCATATTTAAATTCTAATATACATCTATATAATGTGCTAAATTTGCCTTTCATAATCAAAATGCTTTGTGGGAGGAGTTATTCAACCTAGAAAGTCACTCAGTTTTATTTTTTTACTTTTTTTTTTAAATAACTGTTAAGTTATTTTGTGAATTATGAATCATCAACAAAAATAATGGCTTGATTAGCCCAAATAAAATCCTCGTTTGACAAATCGAATTATCCCGATATTGATCGGCTAGCTAATGCCTGCCTGTACACGACCAAACAAGACCAAAACTGTAGAACGGCTGATCCTGTTTAATGTCAGGTGCAGGTTAGCCATGTTAACTAAAAAGCCCCTCCCCTTGCCTTGCCCCCCCCCCCCTATTTTTCTCTCTCAGGAGTTCTATTTTTAGGTGCACCTCTGGATGTTTGCTGCTGATGTAACACTCACATGTAGCGCAGAACCCACGACGGCCCTCACGCGGTTCTGTCCGCTTTCCTCGTGCTGGCTGCATTTTTGTCGCTTATCTTTCAATACCATTCACGCCGGTAGGCGTCCAATCCATTTTGACTAGAAGGGCGCGAATGAACTTACATTCACAACCAGTCTGCAACGAGCTAAATACTGCAAAAATATATATATATATATTATTTCATATCTGTGTTTCAGTTTTGATGTATAATCTAATTTTCGTGAATTTAGTTTTTTTTAAATAAAGAACTTTGACTACTTATGTATCCTGTCGACTACTTATAATATTGACTACTTATAATGTTGACTACTTATAATGTTGACTACTTATAATGTTGACTACTTATTTATAATGTTGACTACTTATAATGTTGACTACTTATAATGTTGACTACTTATAATGTTGACTACTTATAATGTTGACTACTTATAATGTTGACTACTTATAATGTTGACTACTTATTTATGTTGTCGACTACTTATAATATTGACTACTTATAATGTTGACTACTTATAATGTTGACTACTGATAATGTTGACTACTTATTTATGTTGTCGACTACTTATGTTGTCAACTACTTAAATGTTGACTACTTAAATGTTGACGACTACTTAAATGTTGACGACTACTTAAATGTTGACGACTACTTAAATGTTGACGACTACTTAAATGTTGACTACTTATTAATGTTGTCGACTACTTATGTTGTCGACTACTTATGTTGTCGACTACTTAAATGTTGACTACTTATTTATGTCGTCGACTACTTATTCATTTATTGATTATTTATTTAATATTTGTTTGTTGCTGTTATTTGTGCACTTCATGATGAAGCTTTAAATCTCATTATACTTACTTATTATACTATACGTATAATGACAAAAAAAGCCTTCAATTCAATTCAATAAAATAGGATTTCTCATTTACGGGCTACATTATTTTTTTCTATAACTTTCGGTATCTGTATCAGTATCTTAAAAAAAAAAAGCCTGATCGGATGTGAAGAAAATCAGCATCAGGACATCCCTAATGAATATAACTGAAAGCTTGAAAACTGTCATTGAACTTTTATGCTAAACAAAAAAAGACTGACTTCATACATCTATTAGTTATGACAAAATACATAAGCTTTTTGTCACTGTGTACTGCAGCAAGGTGCAAAACTGGGGGTTTAAGAGTAGGAAAATAAACATACTGGTATAAAGTAAACCCAACTAAATGATGCGGCGCTTATAAATACTCAAGCGCCCTGGGAAAGATTCTTCTGGCTAACTGAGGGGTCCCTGGGCCTAAAAAGTTGAAGAAGCCCCTCTCCACACAAGTGTAAGCATCTTATGTAATCCTTGCGGAGAAGTCAGCTCAGAATAGCTCCCATCTAACCTCGCTGGCGTGGCTTAAATGTCGGGTTTTCGGTCCTACGCACAACGTATTATTTGGCCTTTTCTTTACTGCTTGACGGCCATTAGCGACGCCCATATTTGCCAACTGAAATTAACTGGATATCAATTGTTGCCAATGGGGTCTTTTTCACGCTACTTATTTGTGTTGTGAGCCCCGAAATCCAAAGTAAAAATATCCCAAAGAAACACCTTTTTATGATATAATCTATGGCATAATGGGTTACCAGATTTCCTTTTTCATTTAAAAAAAATGAAAAAACCTCAAATGATGTTTGCTACATCCACAATCAATAACCGAAATAGATTTAAATTGATCTTAAGAGATGTTCTCCGGTTGAATGTCAAAGTAGAAGACAAGCCGAGGCTGCTTTGTATTCTGCTCACCTCCCTGCCACAAAAAGCATGACTCATCCTTTAAATCAGGACTGTAAAGACGCATTGTCCTGACTGGGGGAAAAAAGGACATCTCGTCCTTTCTTCCGTCTTTTAGCAGTCCTTGTATCCCCCCCCCCCCCTTATTTTTTGGGAAGGTCACTGTGTTGCCAAAAATGAGGTCTACTCTCCAGAGTTGGAATTAATGATGGTGCCTCCTTTAGACACACAAAAAGGAAGGAAGTGCAAGAAAAATGGTGTGACTGCAGATTCCGTTTAGCACTTAAGCAACCAAATACCTCTTCTGAAAAAAAATATAATTATTATATAATAGACTAAATGTAATAAATTCCTATCTGTTAGATCAGGGGTGTCAAACTTTTTCCGACTAATATAGAGACAGATTTTTCTGGTATTAAAAGTTGTCCAAATCATCTTTTTAAGCCACTAAAATGTGCTTGGATTTGAGATTTTTTGATTTATTACATTTTTAGTCAAATTGGGAAATTTTTCTAGGTATTAAAAGTTGTCCAAATCATCTTTTTAAGCCACTAAAATGTGCTTGGATTTGAGATTTTTGGATTTATTACATTTTTTTAGTTGAATTGGGAAAACAGCAAGTATTTACTTTTTTGTGGTTTAATTAAAAAGGCAAAGAGCAAAGATTGTAAATATTGACATTTAAAAAAATAAAAGGGAAAAGAGAAAGCATTCTCAGTATTATTATTTTTTTTAGGATATTTAGTTTTAGTTTTTTAGATTTAAGCTTTTTTATGACCTTCAATCTTTTTCTAAAATTGGAAAACATTAATTATTGCCTTAATAATATTTTAATCATGTTTTTCATTTTATAAAATGAATGAGTAAATACATTCTAAGAAATTTAAAGAATAAGGGGAAAACAAAAACATTCCATTTTGTTCATTTTTTTAAACAACTAGCAACTTTTAGAAACTAAAAAAAAAGCTTTTTCAATTAAAGCAAAATGGTAAATATTCTCTACATGTCAATAATCTTTATTTGATTTTTAGCAAAAAACATGAAGTCAACACACGATTTCCGTTGGCTCGCCACACAAAATGACTTAGCGGGCCAAATGTGGCCCCGGGCCACCACTTTAACACCAGTGTGTTAGCTCAACATTCAAACACACCACAACCACTTGCATATTTCCGTCACCCACTTTTACAAGTCCAGACAATATCATGGTAAATCCCTCCCCAGTGACTCGACAGTCAAATTCCAGCCTTCAAACTATCATTTAGCAAAAAGCAATCGAAGACATTTTTCAATCCATCTCTGATTTCCACTGAGAATTCCCAAAATGCTCAAGGATCCCTAAAAGATGGCGGCAAAGACCCGCCTGAATGGGAAAGTAGTACAGAGCGTGCCCTGGCCAATTTCCCACGACTCCGTCGCAGGAACTCCAGTCGCCCTCGGTGCTAATCCCAGCGAGACGCTCTTATTAAGGGATTACTCCTGCCACTAAAGTCAAAAGGATAGCCTCGGATAGCCAAGGATAGCCTGGGAAACCGGCCGAGGCGGTGTACAAAACTTCCTCAATACCACAACACCATACCTGTCAACCTCTGCCGATAACTGCCCTTATAAATGATTATGATTCCCCTTACAAACCCCCCAAAAAACATTACAAACACCGTACGACGTACGGTGTTTGTAATGTTTTTTGGGGGGTTTGTAAGGGGAATCATAATCATTTATAAGGGCAGTTATCGGCAGAGGTTGACAGGTATGCAACACATGCATCTCAAACAAGACCACATCTGATATCACATTCTAATTTGGCCAAATCCTCCTTTTGAGCCTCTTAATAGCAATTATTCGCTTGTATTTTTCTTTTCTTTTTTATGTAATATATGAAAAAAGGGAAAGTGTTAAATTTGTAATATTTTGGTTTTTTTTATTATTAAAAAGGAAAATCAGGAAATATTCTATTTTTAATGATAGATAGATTAAAAAAGAATCGGTGGGAAAGAAGCATTGTCAGTTTTAGTTTTTACATTTTTAGATTTAAAGAAATATATTTTTGGGTTTAAAAAGTGAAAAAAAATCAGGTTTTTATTTCTAATCTTATTCATAAAAAAGAAAAAAATGCCATTTTATGTATTAATCAGTTTTGTCATTTAAAAAAAGGAAAACAGTACTTTATTTACTTTAAAATTAAGTGTAACACACAAACTACTCCATTTTATTTTATTTTTAAAAATGCTTTTTTGATCATAAACGAACAGAAAATAATATTATATTAATGAAAAACAAGTTGAACTTTTAATTGTAAGAGTAAAAATATTTCTTTTTTTAGGGTTTCATCTTTATTTTATAAATAAATGAAAAATATGAACCTTATTAATGAAAAAAAACTCACTTATCACTGAATAAAAAATGTCACTGTATGTCAATAATCTTTATTTGAAATTTAGCATGAAACTAACTGATTGACAAAGTGAAGTGGCCGGCCAGATGTCCCAACTTTGACACCTGCCATGTATGATTATGATCGTATATTAGTACAAATGCTTTGAGTCATTAACTTATTAGTCCCCTTGACGGCGATAAACTTCCCGTCTCTTTCAAAAGTCCACATTTGAGAATCCCTGCATCAAAGCACGATTAAAATATCCACTTCCCTTGGGCCAGTCTGCGCGAGGTTAAAGTAGGTCAACTGCTATTAAGATGTGTGTATAAAGTAGAGTAGCCCAGAAAATACCAGAAAATAGTATAAAGCAGGGTAACCCACTTTAACCGTGGCCGCGATTTCGGGACGAGGCTGATTGGGAATGACTGTCATGGTCCGTTACCCACTTTTTTTTTTTTTAAACCCTCCGCAAAAGTTACTTTAGCAAGGCTCGAATTGGAGAACGAGAGGCGTCTGACTGGGATGAAATCTCTTGATTAAACAGTGAAAAGCCAACAGGCAGACAAACAGATGGCGGCGTGAAAGAAGGACAACTTACGCTGTTGACTTTCACTTTTCAATCCGACTCACTTCATTTTTGGATGAAAACCAGTCATTTTAAGTTTTTAAAGAGCCATCGCGAACTCCGGTGTGAAACGAGTTCATCTCCAAAAGAGGTCGGCTCGCCGTGATATAAGCGGGCGGCTACGATTAGCGTTCTGTTTCTCTTGGTCGTTGGAATCCAGCTGGGTTCCGCATCAACGCCGCCACGGTGACGCACATTGGTGGAGCGCGCGGGATTCCGCGTCCTAAAAGCGGGAGGCTAATGGCTCTGTGTGGAAATGAAAAAGCTCAGGGCTTAAAAAGGTGCTTACTATGAGACACAATGTCCCACTGTGTCGGAGACCTTTGGTCCGAGTCGCCAGCCTCCCCATCTGTCGCACCCGATGGCGGCGTTTTGTTCCAAACGTGTAAAAAAATCACTGATTAAAACATAGGACGCAACCCCTTGGCAAGAAAAGACGTGCCTGTGTAATGTTGTCCTTTAAGTGTAAACTATGCCCAAATAGTTCTACTTTTCTTTATAAACCAAATAGTTGAAAAACAAACTTCCATTCCAAAAAAAAAAACAGAAACGGGGACAAAGTATTACCGAATTTTCTGGCATATAATGCGTATTTGTAACAAAAAAAAATGACGACTGAATCAAGGGTA
The DNA here is from genome assembly GCF_051989625.1 of Stigmatopora argus. Classification (NCBI taxonomy): domain Eukaryota; kingdom Metazoa; phylum Chordata; class Actinopteri; order Syngnathiformes; family Syngnathidae; genus Stigmatopora; species Stigmatopora argus. The sequence goes on from NC_135408.1 coordinate 5,404,984, forward strand.
CGGCTTTTATATGCACAGATGACACTTAACATTCAGTTACATTCATTAAACTTAGTTAAGACAATGAATGAATACTGAGTCCCAGGTCTTGCAAAAATACCACTAGTACTACATCGGACTGAGTCACTGAAGAGTAGTAGAGTTAGTCACGACTGAAATTTTCAAAATAATTCCATTCGATTTTTTAGTCAAAATTAGCTCCTCCCACTCCTTTCGATATCATCGCATTAACTTGAGCAGATCCGCACGACGTCTTAAGTGCGGCTAGGCCCCCAATTTGGCAGAAAGACGGTTGTCATGACGCCACGGATGTTCACTGTCGCCATTCATTAGCGCCGTAGCACTTTTCCCACTCACGCGCTAACCTTAAATGCGTGGGTGTGTGTGTGTGTATGTTGAAAAAGGCAGCTCAACCCCCGTGTCTTAACAGCTGTGAAAGACGTAAAATCTTCCAATCCAATCTTTGTGAGGAGTCCGCTTTTTTAACTCATTGGCTGCCATCCATTGATGGGGCGAGACATCCAATCTAATGAAATAAATGGGAAGACTAACAACTGATGGAAATTACGAACAAATCGGGGCAACATCGACATCACATCCTGCCAAAGTTAGGCCTTCAAAAGAAAAGCATGCAAGAACTATGACCATTTCACAATATTCTATGTTGGCGTATTTAGCAGTGGCACTCCAACCATTTTCTACTTTTAGCTGTAAAATGTGTAGTCAAAAGTGCTTGATTTTATTTTGAAAACTTGACATCTGCATTAGGAAAATCTAGTATTGAGGAATACGCAATCCTGTCATAGAAACCTTCACAGATGCATCATACTAAAATAATAAAAATCATACAAACTACCACAAGTGACATTCCACAGTAAACTTACCATATTTTCCGCACTATAAGGCGCACCTTCAATGGATGGCCTATCTTAAAATGTGTTTTATATATAAAGCGCACCGGATTATAAGTGGTATGTAAACTCAAATCCCATATCAAATTTTAGACGATTCAATAAGTGGGTGACACCTTACTGCCACGCGACCGACTGGTAGATCGCGATTGACGTTTTGAGTACCGCTGAACGAGATGGAGCTATGCTAAACGGAATTTCATATAGTGATGAACCAATATCGATCCATATATAAAGCGCACTGCCGGCCGGCCGACCAGTCTTTTACCTGCACCTTATAGTGCATAAAATACAGTAATCTGTCTATACACTCATGTCAGAAAAGATGGTGTGTTTAACTAAGCAGGATGATCAGCATTTTACCGTAAGATTTTTTAAATGCACTCTATGGCTCAATAAAAGTTGGAAACTACTATAATACACGTGACAAGCAAAAAACGACTACCACCTCCTCAATGTGTTCATTTTTCTCCAACTTACTACTACATCTTGCGTAACACTCGCATAAATCACACTATTTCTCGCCGCTGCAACGGAGCAATGCATTTGGATACACACCAGATTTTTTTAGTAGAAAGTGTGCTACCCACTGTGATAAAATATGATGGCATCTACCGTATTTTCTCGCATATAAGCCGCACCCTTAAAATGACCTAAAATGGTTGAATTTGACAATTTCTCTCGTATAAGAAGCCCCCCTTATTCACAATTTTCACCTCCATATTCATGGTTTTAATAATTTTTACGCTTTATGCAAGATGTTTTATTTTTTTTCTTGAATTTCATTCATAGACGTCAAAATAAATTTTATAAAGCATTTTAATAGTTTACCTTTTCTCTATTTTGAAATAAATGACCGTAATGTCTTGCATTATGGCGTTTCATCTTTGTCACCTTGCAATTTCGTGCATGTCAAGTCTAATTTGTGTGCATATAAGCCGTATCCTTGATACAGTCAACATTTTTTGAGCAACAAATACAGCAGATATGCGAGAAAATACGTTATGTATTTTCTGATGACCCTAGTGCGAAAAATTCCAAAAAACATGATCTCAGTCACAACTCCTAACTTTGAATTAAACTGACTTGTCCAATGGGTATCGTATTAGTACCATTTAAGAGTCCACAGAGCAATTTGGTTTCATTTCATAACTGAGGAAGACTAAAAAAAGCAAAAGACAAAGCGCCAAATGTCCAACTGGTTGCTCACATTGAAGTTTACATACAAGGCCATTACCCAGGTACTTATCTGACCTATAATTACAATCCCCGTGAGGGCGCCTGTGCTGTTGCCATGACAACTATTGTCCATACTGCAAGGATGTGTCAGAGTAGACATTTCGATGTAAAAAAAATTTGTGGCTTTTGCCATACTGCTAGTGAGTCTCAGGAATGCCTGATAGATAATCAGACACGACAACGCTTGATTTCTATCACGTCTCGGTAAGTTTAACCCTTCATAGGTCAAAAGAATTAAAATAAACTGAAGTCCATGAAGCTCACATACTTTGGCATCACACACTAATCTAGACCACAATATTAAATATTGGTGACATGATCCAAAATTGGAGTTCTACATATTGTAATCTTCTTAAAATATTGACCTATGCCATTTTTTTTACAAAACTGGTTTGGAATGATTATCGGTGCATTCGCTCCTACCAGGTGGGATGGATCAAAATGGATGGGATGGCGAGCGCCGTCAATGGCAGTCAATGAGTTCCTTATAAGGGCTTACCTTCACCTGGTTCACTTTGGAAGCACTTTACAGATAAACGGTAAAAATGTGGTCAAACAAAAAAAAAAGCAAGCAAAAAAAAAAAGATATTGAACGAGTGACATTTCCCAGCCACTGCGCTTACACAGCAAACTGGAGGAATTTGGTGGTAAGCCATTTTCAAAAGCCAGACTGGGCCGTGTCCAGCACGACCGATGCAACTTGGGCCAGAATTGCTTTTCGGGGTCTCGCTGACATTCGGGTTTCCCCCGTAAACAGACTTTGTGTAACCACACATTGCTATATTACCACTAAAACACGAAAAATCAGCAAATAGCTTTTATACTCTTGCAAGTGTCTCAATCTGTTTAACACTAGCTTTGATGATAATATACGTCCAACCAATTTGGACTGGGAGGGCAAGCAGCAATCATGACCATTCATTGCCAGGCATCCTAGTGCCAATGAATTTGACATTTATCATTATCAATGAGTTAAATCCACCTGTCAATGTTGTTATTCTGCATTAAAATATCAGGTGACCTCATTGAAAGTGCAGTTATAAAATAAAAGCACAGTGTTTGTGCAGAAACAGGAAGTTCCTGGAGGAAGCAAAGAGGGTGGTGTCTCCCTCTGGCCTTCAACACAATCACCAATCAGTTGTCAGGAAGGAAGTCGTGACCTTTTCTCGCTTTTCCGCAAAACGGTTCAAGCCAAATGCAAATGCGATATTTTTCACTGAGCTCAAGACAAGAGCGCAGAATGGATTATGTTGGAAAAATGGGCAATTTTGCAAGGTGGTCTTTTCCAACATGTCAGTAAAGACCACATAGATTGCATTTGTGAGAGAATGGTAAAAGTTCTAATATGGCTTTGTTGTTATAATTCCTGTACAAAGATCTCTGTCTGTCAGTGACTTTTATACTCGCTTTATTCAGCAAAGATTGTATCACTAGGATAAATATAAATATATAGTATTTTTTTCAATGCCTCTGGATTATTTTCATTTATATAAGAAATAATCCAATGTGATAAATTGATCTCTCTTGATTGCGATTTTCTTGACTTTTATATGGTCACTGGACTTTTTCTTTGTTTGGAAAGTACACTATAATATACTAGATATACATATATAGAATACCTAGAAAATATAAATACTATATAGAATAGTGTATACATGTTTTGCACAATATATCTCAGGATTATATTATTGTTTGAAGCCCTTAAATCCTTCACTGCCATTGACAGATAGTTATCAAATCCATTCGTCCAATCCATTTTGACTGGGAAATCAGGCCGCGATCTATTGTCTATCATTGTCAATAACCCAAAATAAATATATTTTTAAAAACCTGATTCCAATCTTCTGTCAATGACATGATCGGGCCAGAATTCCAATCACATGATCGGATCTGGGAACTCGCATAGTTTTATAATTGGCCCCAAATTGACTGTCAAAGCCTGAAAACCATATAAATTTAACTATTTGCGAAGGACTGCTAACTCTCTCCAAAAACTCTAGTTAGGCCGGATTTCCGCCAGGCTGAACAGGCATCCAATTCCATCCGACACCCTTAAAAACACCAAAACCGTCAACATGGAAATGATGTAACACTTTCACACGTCGCTCCGACGCTCTGCGGTGTTACTTTTCTCAACTTGATAAATTGTCAAGTATTCTTACAACACGTTGGATGTTTATCAGTGTGCTCTACGATTGACGGCGGAATCGATTCTCCGACACTGAAATTGCTAAAACAACCTCCTCTTCCCACGATATCTGTACGATTAACCCCTGGCTTCGGCGCCGCTACTTACGCGTACTCTCGGAGTACCTCAGAGCACCTACGTACGCCCACGTGATGTTTAAAAAAAAACTACAATCATACTTCTTTCCAGACAAGAATGTGTCGCGGGTGCCCTAGATGAGAGCTTTCCTTGCCAGTGTACTCCTTTCTGCACCTATTTTGGATTCCAAACCAGGCCAGCATCTCATTTTCTCACTTTTCTTTTCTTTTTTTTACCATTTCTGCCAAGTCTGTTCACTCACACACACACAATCGCACGGACACATTTAATCCAGTTCCAACTGCACACTTCATTATGTAAGAAATGCATCATCCTCTTGAATACGTCTTGTGTTGCTGCATTTTTGCTGTCTGGAATTTGACAAATGGAGGCAAATAACAGAACCAAGTGAGGTTATTTTTAGCCTGGGAGAAGACGATGGTCTTCCTCAACCCCCCCACACCCGCCTATGCAATGATGACGTCGGCCTGTTACGCAAAATCGGGGGTTCACCTTTGGATTCGGGGATATTTTTTTTTTTACAGGTAGTTCTGCGGCACAGCTGTAACGAAAGACTGAAATAAAATAAAAATATGCAAGTGGGTTTTAAGGTGGGGGGGTTTTAACACGCCCAGCGTGGTCGATCGAGCGTTTAGCGGGGGTGTTGAAGTGTGTACGTGAACTAAGCACATTTCTCACGAGCATGCAAAATAAAGGTTGAAAAAAAAAAGATGGACTTAACTATTTGTAGAGGTGTTGCAGACACAAATCGAGGCATTCTCCCTCCACTTCGTCTTCGCACAGCAGGTCCGTCAAGGGGCGCGAGGGCAGGGGGTCACTGTCCTGCAGAGGAGGGTTCATCTCCCGGAGAAAGAGCTCCAAGAACCGTCGGAAGGTTTTCTCCTCTGCTGCACAGCCGGCCATCATTGCTCATTCCCGGACACGCTCACGCTCGCACTCGCAGCTGCGTCCGTCGGTTCGGACACGAGGCTGGACTTTGCTTTTTTTTTCTTTCTTCGGTTTCTTCTTGGAGGACGAGCTAACGAGCTAGCGAGCTAGCTGTGGTGCCCGGCGGTGGCAATGGAGATTGAGGCTAAGCGATCGGCGTGACGAGAGCGAAGAAACGAGGGAGATTTGAGTTGGAGTGCCCCCATTCACGACCGAGTGGGAGCGCGACGCTTACTGGGATTTCATCGTATTGGATCGGAAGGCGGGTGACGTCACTGCTGACGTAAACGTACAGGATGTGAGCGCGCACGCACTGCAGGATTCTGTTTTTTTTTTCGTTTTTTTTTTTCGACGAGTTCAAGTGTAAGGAACCGTATTGCATTCACCTTAAAAATAAAACAAATCATTTTTGGGGTTGTTTTTTATTTATTTATTTTTGTCCGAAAACAAACGGAAGTGTGGTTGGTGCGTCGGTATTTTGATTCCGCGATGAAGGAAGTCAACATGGCCGCTCCGGTGAGTGTTGATGCGTTCCTCCGAGCGGCCGTCTCGGAGGACGCGGAGCATCGGGACGACGGCCTGTGCGTGGTGGGCATTTTCGGGAAAAGCAGCACGCAGCTGGGCGTCCTCAAGGAGTCCCTCGTCAACACCCTGGCGGACAAGCACGTCTTCTCCGTGTTCGGCGGAGGCGACGAGGAGGGCGACGGTGATGGCTGCGGCATCCAGGCGCTGTACGACCCGGACAACCGCATCCTGTACCTGCTGCTCACCTCGGTGTGCGACGGCCGCCGGCTCCTGCGGGCGTGCCGCTCCCAGAGCACGAGCGCCGGCCACGCCGAGGCCCAAGACTTCTGGAAGACCCTGGAGCGACAGCACTGCCTCCGCCTGCTCTATTTGTTCTCGGTGTGTCACGTCCTGCTGCTCGTCCACCCCAACCACACTTTCGACGTCACCTACGACCGGCTCTTCCGAGCCCTGGACGCCCTGAGGCAGAAGGCGCTTCCCCTCATCCGGGCGGCCGTCAAAGACTGCCCGGTGTCGAAAGAGTGGAAAGTAAACTGTCGGCCGTGCCCCCCTCGGCTCCTCTTCTTTTTCCAGATGAGCGGAAGTCTCAAGGTCCACCTTTTACATTTTATACATCTTTACGCAAATAGTAGTCCTTCCCAGGGGCGGTCCTGGGGAATGGTGCGTCCTGGGCAGACAACATCCTCCGCCCCCCAAACGTACACAAATATTATATCATTTATCTTGACCAATGTTCCCTCTATTTTTTTGTTTGTCTGGGCAGAAAGACAACCTCCCTGAGCACACTGAGTACCGGTGTGAGCAACATCATCATTGCTCGCTATGGGCACACACCAGTATCATCTACTACACATAAATGATTTAGTCATAATAAAATGTAATGATTAATATCTATGAATGGGTGGCCAGGCGGATGAGAGGTTCGCGCGTCGGCCTCACAGCTTAATGAAAAAAAGGGATTTTATTTTGTGCGCTCCATATGATTTGCTGTGCGCAGAGAAGACGAGAGTAGTGCGCAATTGCGCATGCGCACAGCTTAGAGGGAACATTGATCCGAGGTCTGGATCTTCCTGTGTGGAGTTTGCATGTTCTCCCTGGGCTTGCATGGTTTTTTTCCGGGTACTCCGGTTTCCTCCCACATCTATGTGTTTAAAAGATATAAATGTTTCGTCCCCTGCTGCGTGTTCCTCCACAGGTCCCCAACGGGTCCGAGTCGGGCGTCCACCCGGACAAACCCAAGAAGCACTCGCCCCGTCGCCGCTTGCAGCACGCCTTGGAGGACCAGATCTACCGCATCTTCCGCAAAAGCCGCGTCCTGACCAACCAGAGCGGCAACTGCCTGTTCACCGTGCCCGCCAACCAAGCCTTCGTCTACGTGGCGCCCGCCCCCGAAGAGGACCCCGCGGGCGCCCTGCTAGCCCAGCTGCGCTCCAACTGCGCCCTATCCGAGCACGACCCCGGCGCGGTCGTGACCGGGCCACGACGCTACCAGCAGATGCGGCGCTCGACCCGCCAGATGACGGCGGACTACGCATCGGTCATGGCGTCGGCACAGCCGGTTGGCGACTGCACGTTGAAAGAGTTCCTGTGGCAACACGTCGAGCTGGTGTTGACCAAAAAAGGCTTCGACGATAGCGTGGGTCGGAACCCTCAGCCGTGCCACTTTGAGCTGCCGTCCTTCTCCAAGTGGGCGCAGGTGAGATGGTCAGATTTTTTTCCCCCAAAAGACGAAGATCATTTAGCTCGGCTCTTCTTCCCCAGGTGGCGCTAAAGATCCATCAGGTGCTGTCGGGCGGCGCCGAAGACGACTCGACCGAGCCGGCGCTTCGGGCTCAGGCCCAGCTCAAAGTTTTGGACGGCTTCATGGACGCCGACGCCAAGTTCTCGGAGAATCGGTGCCAGAAGGCGCTACCCCTGGCGCACGGCGCGTACCAGTCCAACCTGCCACACAATTACACCACGGCCGTGCACAAGAACCAGCTGGCCCAGGCGCTGCGCGTTTACAGCCAGCACGCCCGCGGCGTGGCCTTCCAGCGCTACGCCCTGCAGCTGCACGACGACTGCTACAAGTTCTGGAGCAACGGGCACCAGCTGTGCGAGGAACGCAGCCTCTCCGACCAGCACTGCGTCCACAAGTTCCACCTGCTTCCCAAGGACGGTAAGCACGGGAAAGGGTCGCTAACTTTTTGGATGTTTTTCCACTGATTTGCCCTTTCCTCACTGGTAGGAGAGAGCACAGATGTCGATCACAACCCACCCATTCTAAACCACAACAGCAGGGGGCGCACCACCAGCTCGTGCAACTGCGGGAGGAAGCAGGCCGCCCGGGAGGATCCTTTCGACGTGCAGGCGGCAAACTACGACTTCTACCAGGTGGACCGACACACAAATTATGAATCTACACGTTTTTTGGTTTTGTTTTTTTACCGTTCAGCTGTTAAAAAGTTGACACTCAAGACATAAACCAGGGGTGTCCAAACTACGGCCTGTGGGCCAACTGCACTTCTCAGTTTTAACATAAGATGGAGCTAGTCACTTCGACTCTGCCTCTTTTACCTTAGAGGTCAAGGCTTTGCAGTTTAAAATAAATCTACAAACAATGCAGACTTTTAGTATTTTATTTGGCTAATTAATTCAAATATATTTATACATAATGCATGCATGAAAGAGTTTAACGTGTGGGAATGTTGTGTTTTCAGGGCCTAGAGGAGAAATGTTGCGGCAAACTGGAAAGGATCAACTTACCCGTCTTCCAGCCAAGCACTCCCGACCCGTCGCCCGCTAGCGACCGGACGCCGCGCCCTTTGTGCGAGGCCGACGGCGAGCGGTCCAAGGAGCCTAGCGGCGGTGGCGGTGGCGGCGGCAGTGCCCAGCCCAGTCACACGCCGGGTGACACTAGCCTGAGTCTGGCGCTCAGTCTGGGCCAGTCGACCGACAGTTTGGGCCCTTACGGCGAAGGCGAAGCGTCCGGCGAGGGCCAAGCGCCGCAGAAGCGACCCAGCCTGGCCGACCGGCAGCCGTCCACCGTGGAGTACCTCCCGGGGATGATGCACTCGGGCTGCCCCAAGGGTCTCCTGCCCAAATTCTCCAGCTGGTCGCTAGTCAAGCTGGGCCCGGCCAAGTGGTACAATTGCCACGTGGGTTTGGAGCAGCCCGGCTTCCTCCCCGCCGCCTCCTTCCTGCTCCCGTGGGACCTGCTCGTGCGCTCGCGTTCGGACGACGACCCCTCGGAGGCCCAGGACGGCGGCGCGTCCTCCTGGCCGACCCCCAATAAGACGCCGGCCAGCAAGCGGGGAGGGGTGGGGGGCCCGGGCAGGAGCCGGAGGCGGGACGACACGGCGCGGGCCTACGTGGGCTTCGAGTACGAGGACGGACGAGGGCGGCGCTTCATCAGCGCCGGGCCCGACAAGGTGGTCAAGGCGCTGGGGTCGAGCGGAGCCAAGGAGCCCGCCGGGAGGGTGCTCAACGCGGACATGCCCCTCTACGTCCCGGCGCCCTCGCAGGGACGAGGAGTCAAGGCGCACTTTGCTCAACTTGTACGACTTTTTGTGGTCGTGCCCGACGCCCCGCTTGAAGTTACACTCAGCCCTCAGGTAAATTGAAATTTGAAATATTTTAATTCCAAAATCAAAATTCGAAGGCCGCATGGCTCATTTTTAAAAAATGTTTTTACGCACAAATGGATGTCTACAAATTTGTAAACTGAAAATCAGTATTTTTAAAAATAGAATTGAAAATACCAATTGAAAAAAAATGAAATTTTACATTATTCAAAAAACTAGACAAAAAAATTATCCCATTTTTTTTTAAATTACCCCCTCATAAATACAATGTACATGTATATAGACTATACATCAGGGGTCGGGAACCTTTTTGACAAAGAGAGCCACAAACAATTCATATTTTCCAATGTTATTCCTTGTGAGCCATACTACGAATTTAAAAGTCAAAATACATACATGTAAACGGGTGCCTGTTCATTTTTTTTAGTAATTTCACCACTTTTAAAGTGGAAACAATGAATAATTTTTAAAAGAATCTTATGCTGTTGCTCATCAATGAGAGGATGCATTCCAGAAGAGTCTACTGCAAAAAAATTAAGATTAAAGCAGTTCTAGATGTAATATCTCCGTTCTGTCACCAGCAATTTCCATATTTTAGCTCACAGGTTAGCAAAGAGCCAGATGCACCCATCAAAAGAGCCACATGTGGCTCCCGAGCCATAGGTTCCCTACCCCTGCTATACATTCTGAAGTATTTTGCCCTTTTCTCTAAAATCACTTTTTTCCCAGGTGCAACCCGGACCTCCGCCTTGCCCACTTTTCCACCCGGAGCTGGCGGAAGTGACGTTGCCGCCCGACGGTGTTTGGGTGTTACGCTTCCCGTATGCGTATGCCACCGATGTGGGACCCTGCTACCCCCCTAAGGAGAACCAGCCGCTCGCCAATTACAAAGTGCTGCGAGGAATTCTCCGCGCCTCCGCCACCAACACCCAACCGCAATGACATCTCTCGATAGAAGACCAAATGTTTGGGTGTCGATTATTTGGCTTAGTAGACATTTTCACTTGGGGTTTCGTGTCTGAAGGGTGTTCATTAAAAAAGAAATCATTTCTGTGGGTTTCTATGTCTGTTGTTGATGGCGACAGGCCTCCACGGACGACACACAATGTTATCGCGGCACTGACAAGCAGTGAGGAAATGGGTCGCTCTTTAAACATTTGTCTCGCACACGTGGTGTCACCTGAAAGTATGTGACTAATAACAACATAGTTAATAACAAAGCTCGAAGACCTTTCAAGGTCATCAAGTGGGACAAGAGAAGCACAATTGACGTGAAATCAAGTGGCTTTTTCCACTCGAGTTTGACTTGTTGCCATCAAGTGGGTCTAGTTTTTTCCCTTTGTAAACTTTTTCATGCATTGATTATGTATCTTTTTTGTCTTTAGTTTTATTTAATACATCCCATAAGACAGGGGTGTAGAAACAAGCCATATATAATTTTAAATACAACTAATTTAAGGATTCATTAGGGGAGGAGGGTATCTTAATAGTAATAAATAAAATGAAAATACTAAACATTAATTTAATTAGGGTGTGCAATACAAAACACACCCTTCTAAATAAAATAAAGTTCTTAAAATAATTATAAACACGTTAATACATTGAAGAAAATCTAAAACATCAATTCAAATAAGTGTTGCCTGTGTATTTTGCCCAACAATTTCTTATATAGCTCATTATAAAATGTTGAGCTGAACACAGTTACTTTTTCACATGACTAACCTTCATCGAAAAATGTATTATCTATGAATATTTGAAGCAATAACTATTACAAAAGTATTGAAACAATAGTTCAACTCAATGGCTGCTTTAGGGAAATCAGTTAAAAAGAAACCTTGATCAAATTTTAAAAAATCCCACCCAAAAAAATGGAACAAAGATAACTCAAATAACCTTAAAAAAAATTGCAGCACTAAAAGTGGGATCATAATAGCAAGACTATATCCCAAATGACCTTCTGAGTACCATTGGTGTAAATCTGGGTGAGTGTTGAAAGCAACAACAAGCATAAAACAAAAAAAGAACAGCTAGAGGGTTTTTTTCTTTCCTGCTAGGTGGTTAAGTCGAAGCTGGGAGGAATTATTTTCATCCACAGTGTGCCAAAGTTCACCTGCTAAGGCGGGACAAAAGGTGGAGAAAAAAATTCCGAGGACGACTCTAGTGAAGATGTTGACAGGTAAGCGTCATTCTACGAGGAAAACCTCCGGACGTGATCAGAAGGTGAGCGCGATCGCAATTTAAAAAAAAAGATCCCAACTGTTTACGCGACTAGTTACATTTCAACCATATACGTAAAGAGTTAAGAGTTAATTCAAAAAAAAAAATTGAATTATGCCGGCAAAAGATGACCACTTAAATGAGCTAAAAATGATAAAAACCACCCCGTTATTGTAATCAACATGAAAATAAGGTTAACCTAAACCAAATCCTATTGCTCTTGATATTTGATAAGATTTTTTTTTCACGTGTTTATATCTTCAGTTTAATTTTTAACTTTTGAGGCATTACAGCTGGAACTAATTGACTATTTCCCCAGGTCAAACTCTACGGTAGCTTATCGCTAATTATTTACAGTGTATAATTATCCATGCTAAATCCAAGTGATTTTTTGTTAGCACTTGTTGGCCATTTGCTAAATATTATAGTCGGTAGCTAAAAATTGCTACATTTTTAACCGCTTTACCTACCAGCTTGGTTTTTCATAAATGTCAGAGATGTATAAAATTAGCAGCATACTTTACTATATATATAAATTCAAGCCTGGATATAATATAAAGAACTTGTTATGGACAAAGTATGAAAAATTTGTTGAGATTTCTCTGAGTTAAGTGTATTTTTGAAGGGGAAAAAAACTCAACTCAAGTTTATTGCAGAATAAGTCTACTGCTTTAAGATGGCCATTGAGTACTAACGTTGCCGACTCACTAGCTTTATAAAATAGTAAATAAAAAATTTAAAAATGGGAAAGCAAATGCCAACTCACGTGACAGCTTCACGACTTGAGCCAAATTCGGTCAATCCTTCCCATCGCTCTATTTTTTTTTCCTCAGCTGGTCCGAAGAAACTGCGTCTAAAAACAGAGCGCGATGGCGGTTAAAAAGGCGGAATTCCGTCGGCGAATCGTCTCCAAAGACGGCCGCAACAACGTGCGCATAAACAACGTGGAAGGCATGGTCAAGATGTACCTGCACGACATCTGGACCACGGTGGTGGACATCAAGTGGCGCTACAAGATCACCCTATTCGCTTCCACCTTCATCATGACGTGGTTCATCTTCGGGGTGCTCTTCTACCTCATCGGCATGGGCAACGGCGACTTCGAGGCCAACCTCAGTTCCAACCACACCCCGTGCCTGGAGAACGTCAAAACCTTCACGGGGGCCTTCCTCTTCTCGCTGGAATCGCAGACCACCATCGGCTACGGCTTCCGCTACATCACCGAGGATTGCCCGTTGGCCATTTTCACGCTGGTGGCCCAGCTGGTCATCACCGGCCTGGCCGAGATCTTCGTCACGGGGGCCTTCCTGGCCAAGTTGGCGCGACCCAAGAAGAGAGCCGAGACCATCAAGTTCAGCCGGTGCGCGGTGGTCTGCCGCCGCCGGGGCCAACTCTGCCTCGTGGTTCGGGTGGCCAACATGCGCAAGAGTCTTCTGATCCAGTGCCAACTCAGCGCCAAGCTGCTTCACGCCAACGTCACCCGGGAAGGCGAAAAAACGCAAGTCCACCAAACTTCGGTGGACTTCTTCATGGACTCCAGCAGCGAGTGCCCCTTCCTCATTCTGCCGCTCACGTTCTACCACGTCCTGGATGAGCGGAGCCCTTTGGCCGGCCTGACGGCAGAGAATCTGGCCAGCCGCGAGATGGAGCTGCTGGTGACGCTCAATGGCACCATGGAGTCAACGGCGGCCACGTGTCAGAGCAGGACGTCTTACGTTCCCGCCGAGATCCTGTGGGGGTACGAGTTCAAGCCGGTGATCTACGGCACGGAGGGGGGCCGCTACGTGGCCGACTTTAACTTCTTCGACAAGGTGCGGGTCAGCAACGACGACGCCTTCCTGAACAATGCCGAGAAGCTGAAGCTGGAGGAGGACTACAAGAAAGAGTAACTGGAATCGGAGACGTTTCGACGCCTTGACCTACCGAACAATGACAAAAAAGCAAAAATACATTATTAGTCACATTATTAATACCGGTTTAGCAGATGCTCATAAAGTCCACGGTCACTTTTGAGGGCCAAAACAAACAAATATGCGACATTAAATGACTATGGGTAGCCCAATACAAATGGTTAGCTTGTTGGTGACATTGTTCTGACATCGAGGGTTCGATCCCAGATCCGGACCTTCACGTGTGGAGTTTGCATGTTCTCCCTAGGATTGTGTGGGTCTTCTCCTGGGGTCGGCATTAAATAAATAGTAGAAAAATATTGCAATCCATTTCCATTAATATAATTTCAGTTGAGCTTTTACAATGTAAATAGATGTTTTATGCTGAAAAATGATTAATTACTGGTCGCCGAACCAAAATTATTTGCAGTAATTTTCCTCAGCCATTCTTCGTAGCATGCGAGAAATTTGTAAATGCGCGCACACAGAAAAACGTGCATATTGCGTGCATTTCTCCATGTATTTAAGGTCAAATGCTGTGAGTGTGTGCAGTATAGTGCTTGGAAATGCAACATTTTTTACACACTAATTTTGGGGGATCATGAGTATTGTTTCATTAAATGCTCCTTCAGAAGGTCCCCTTTTTATCTTGCAAATCCACAATCGCAAATCAAAATAAATGCTATTTTTTTCTTAATTGGGACAAAAAGCCTGACCACTTGGATAGCATATGGGAATCATTTTAATGGTGAGTGGGCAGACTACAGCTATCAGATTCTGATGTTGATTTTTTTGACATTTTTACAGATTGTAAATGAGGTAAAAGCACCAAACATGCAGTTTATCGCTAGTTTTTTTTTTTACCATAGCGAGTTAAACAACATTTTTGGGGTTAAAAGTGCAAAACATTTACCAGTGGGAGTTGAGATTATTTGCAATCATTTTTTTGTTATTGCTTTTACGGCTAAAATGTATTTTGTTGTGTGCCAGAAATTAAAATTGATTTACTTGGTGAGACAAATTATTTTTTGGCGCAAACATGATTTTTTTCCAGGCCCTGGGTTAGACTAATTGAACACTATAAATTGCCCCTAGGTATTGAGAGCATGAATGGTTGCCCATGATAAACTCAAGCACCCCCCACCACCCTTGTGAGAACAAGCATTATGGAAAATTTAAAAATGACTAGGGAAAAAGTGTCGTCCTACACTTCTATTTTGTTGTGGAGCTCAATCTCCTGTTGTGACAACATTTGCAACTATTTTCTGTTATACATACTATATACATAAATATAAACACGAAAAGTCAATTTGCGTTTGATTGTCTCTTCTGGTGTAGAACGAGTCATTATCAACAAAATATTAATTTTAAAGAAAACTGCATTATGTAAGGGTAAAAATGAATAAAGGGATTTTGTAGGCGTTAAACGTCAAAATTGCATTGGAAAAACAAGCGTACGTTCTACTGACACCTTCAGGACATTGGGGGAACTACATTTTGGGCAAAACTCAACTCGTACCTGTCGACTTGTCGCTTCGAGGACTGGGAGTGACGTCACAGGCCAGGGCCCACTAAATTGACACTCACAGCTGAGGCGTCGCCCTTAATCTTTGTACAAAAGATGCCGTCATTGGCGAGCACGCGACGTCCGTCTGTGGTCACCCGTGAGTCGCCGTGACGTCACACTGTGAATTGGAGTGCGCCACTTCTCCTCCTGTGTTGTAGTCCTCTTGTCACTCAGCCTCTGGAAAAGACGAACACAATTGTATTTTTTTTTTATCTATTTCAATTTCTGCTATGCTGTAAAGAGCTCCTGCTGTGTTTATTGGCTACACAGGTGAGTCCTACTGACATTACATGTTCACAATTTAATGAGCTGAATCCAAATGAAGCACTTTTTGCAGGAATTAAGTGCTAATATTACTTTCTGAACGTGCTAAATGCTGAAAATAAATGAAAGTAATGCTGGCACATATTACACTATTTTTTTTAAACCTGTACAGCCAATATGCTACAGCAGATCAGTCTTCGACTTTTTCTTCTCCCCAAAATTAAAATACATTTTCTATCGAGTTATCATGAGGGTAAATAGGCTTGTTTTTGATATGATGGTTTGTTTTCTCCTTTTTAGAATCCACTTTGGACTGAAAAAAAAATCAGTGTAAATGAGGAAAATTTGAGTCAACAGAACTCAGGTCTTCCCAGAAACTTGACATTTCTACCGAGGATTCGACTTTTCAGCGACCCGTCGTCCGGGGGCGTCATCAAACCGATGACGTCGTTGAACCTGTGACATCGCTTCGCAGCCACCCCCGAGATGGAGGTCGACTATTTCCCGAAGGAAGTGATTCTGGAGCTGGTGAAATCCAGCTTCGAGCAGATCTCCGCAGCCCAGTGGGCTCTGCTGGTGGCGGGAACCCCCGACTCGGAGACTAAGGCCATCATCGCAGACACCATCAGCGATGTCATCCAGAGGATCTCCTCCGACGTGGTGAGGCACCTGTTGCCCGCCATCAGCGATCACCTGCGTGGACAATACTCGCAATCGCAGGTCAGAATTTTTAACTCTCCACATTTTTTTCCTTAAGCCCCGCCCCCCAAAATAACGTCATTTCAAAATTTCCTCGGCCGCAGATGAGTATGGCAATCGACCGGTGCAGTCCGAAACTGAGCGGGTGCCTGACCGAAACCTTTGCCGCCGCCCTGGACCTCCCGCCGCAGAAGTACGAGGGCTCCGGGGAACTGACTACGCTAGTGGAGTCTGAGGTGAAGAACCGCGTCACGTCGGCCCTGTCCGTGGCCCGCAACGCCTCCGAGTGGCCGTCGGACCCCACCCTCTTCATCCGCGGTACCATGTCCAGCGTGGGCAACCTGTCCTCCATCTTCCGTAAGGCCGTGGAGTACTTGAGGCAAGTGTTCGCCCGGGCGCGCACGCCCTGCGTGGTGCTGTGCGGTCGCTCGGCCATGAAAGCCACCGACATGACGGACGCCGTGAGCGGAATCCTCTTGAAGTGGTCTCGCTTGAGCAAGTGCCACAAGAGGCGTGAGAAGATCATCAACGTGGAGAAGCTGGAGAACAGTTCCGACGAGGAGGGCTCAGAGCAGAGAGTGAGCAGATACTCTGACACTCAGGCCGTGGAGAGCGCCAAAATGGCCGCCCTGGACATCACTAGAAGCATCATCCAGAAACCCCTGAGCAGCTCCGGCGATCGCGTGGAAAGCCGGCTGACCCGCTTCAACCTCAACCTGAAGCTCATCTCCAACAAGGTGAAGAATTTCTTCAAAACCCAGGAGAAAATCAGCCCGGACGGCGACGTCAAACGCCGGCGATTTCACTTCTTCCGGTTCGCGCGCATGCAGTTTGGCCGAATGTTGGGAGGACTCAAGCGCGCCTTCAAGAACCAAGAAGGGTGTCTGGTTTCCCTGCGATCAGATAAGCCCAAGTCCCCGAGGGGGGACTCCAAAGGGACCTTCAGGAGCAGCACGTTACACGTCCGGCCGTCGCAGAACCCAAAGTTCGAATTCGAGGCCATCCAAGAGATGGTGTCCAAGCTGTTCGAAGAGCTCAGCAAGATGGATCCGGAATCTCGCAAGGCCGTCATCCAGCGCTACATGGACGAGAACCTGCAGAGCTTCTCCCAAGATCTCACCTCTCGCCTGTACGAGTACATCATGTCCAGTCAAAGCGAAGTCTACGAGGTGCCCTCCAGCCGTTCCAACACGCCTTTCGTGGATTCGGTGCTCTGGGGACGGCGTGGGAAGAAGCACTGGGACGGCGGGCAGAAGTTCTCTCCGGAGGTCTTGTACGCCATGACCGAGGACGCGGCCTGGAAATTCCTTCAGCAGCTGTTGCTCTGGATCGAGACCGAGCCGCAAGGCGAGGAGGTGTACGCCGACGAGGTGTCCGGCGCCGTGGGCGAGATCAACCAGCTGGTCGTCACCGCCCTCAACACCGCCGAAGATCTGGACGAAGACATCGACACGGAAACCCCCTTTAACGACACCTTAAATAGCGAAAGCCTAATCCGGTCTTCGTGCGCCCCCGAGAGCTGCGTCGGGACGTCCAAATCTTCCGACGGGGAACCGCTGTCCTTGCAGGACCTGAGCGAGGTCTTGGCCTTCATGCTGACCACTCAGCTGGGCCAGCGCCTGCCTAGGAATTGCAAGAAGAATTTGAAACCGGACGACTTGATGCTGGCCACGCAGCAGATGTCGTCCATGGCCCTGAGACAGATCGGCCCGGGGAACATTGACAACATCGAGACGCTGGCCAACCTGGAGGAGGTGATCATACCCGTGGTGACCAACGTCCTGGCCGAGTTCCAGACTCCGGAGGAACTGGTGGGGGCGGTGGCGGGCGAGGATAATGTTTTTGACGACGCGGTCTTGAAACACCTTTTGATCCAACTCAACGCCCGCAGAAAGCCACCCAAGGGCATGCTTTCGTCCATAATGTGCTGCTACCCCTGTCGCTGATTCCATCGGAAGTATCGATCATGTATTTCACATGGATCGACTATCACAAACTGCAACATCTCAGGTGGAGCCGCTGTCCCATATTAACACCACGACATGGAGAAGAAGCACTTGGCTTACACCGGAGGTGCTAGTTCACCATTTTACCATGTACATAGATTGCGTTATAAGTGACCTCAATGCTTCCTTCAAACCTGAAAGAGCACTTTAAAAAAAGACTTTTGTTTTGTACAACGAAATGAATCAAACCTGGATTCTTCAACTGTTTTATTGATCCATACAGAACTCCTCTCCACTCAGTCCCTGCATAGCTTCAGCGGGAAGTTCTCCGTGATCAGGTGGTCGTCGTGGAGAACCGTGACGATGTTGATTTCAAACTCTGCGGGGAAAGTAACAAATTGGTTAGCTCACTGCATAAACTCCAAGATGCCGATATACTACAAAGTGCATGATTCTAATTATGAATCTCACAGAAAATGGTATGGATTTTTTTTTCTCTCGTACTCCCATACTTAGTGGGAACACGTTGGTTACTTTTTAAATTCCAGCTATGTGAAATGTAATAAATACAATATTTACGCATAGTTAACTTATTTTTACACTGTCTTTTAATGCGAATGGTTCAAACGTTGTTGATTGACTTTTGAACAGATGATTTCTATGGGGAAATTAGTTTCAAAGTGGAGTATGTGGAGCATGTGCCATGCTAGTCGGTTTATAGAAAGTGCGTCACGATGGTGAGAAATGAATGCAATGCATTGAGTGATCTGTAAATAAATTATTTTGCCATCGAAGGATAATTCTCCTTTTATGTGTCAGGTGTGGACGTCCAATCCTTTTCAAAACATCTCTTTATTAAAAAGCCCATTTTAAAGACTCATTAAGCTGAATCAAATGCGGCTTGGATGTTCTTCAGGTCGTCGCGTACGTGAGCTCGGAGCTCGGATGAATCTACTGACCCACTTTAAAGTTGGTGGTCTCCAAAGTAGGGCAGGTGAAGAGCCTGGGAAACACCATGTAGATGGGAATAGGCAGCCCGCGGCAGACGTCGCCTTCGGCTATCTGGATGTTCTGGATCTCGGTGGCGTCTCGGGCGTAGCCTTCAGCGCAGCCTGCGTTCCGTGACATTGCCAATGAGCCGTTCAAGTTCCGTGTATTTTGGGAAGCTGGCAAAAAGGCTGCCTCACCGCACGTCTCCACTCGAACCAGCTGCAGCTCGATGCTTTTGATGGGAACGTCGGAGCTCTCCACCGTCAGTTCTCCGGTCAGGGGCCGGCTTAGGATGCAGGTGGTGTTGTCCAGGTGGCCTCGGATGAGGAATTTCGGCAGAGAACCCCGCTGAGGATGGAAAACGGGGGTTTTGTGAGTAGAACTGGCAGCAACAAAGAAGCAAGTAAAAGATTTGGTTGGTTCACCTCGCGGATGTTCTGGAGTGTGTCTGGCGTGATGGTGAAGTTGACTGGGGTGGCGCCCAACTGAGATTTCTGTGGCTAATAAATGAGAGATACGTTATATTAAAAAAGTGCATATTCAGAAGGTGGTATTTTGTCCACTTTCTCAAAATGTAAATTCGATTTAGTGTTAGTCACTTAATTCAAATGGTATGTTACAACTCACATTTAAGACCAGTTTTAACGTGATTGGCTCATTCTAAACAGTACACACCCTGAATTGGTGGCCAGCCAATCACAGGGCACGAGGAGACGGACAACCATTCATGCTCACACTCATACCTAGGGGCAATTTAGAGCGTCCAATCAGCCTACCATACATGTTTTTAGAATGTGGGAAGGGAACTGGAGTACCCAGAGAAAACCCAGGCAAGTCCGGGGAGAACATGCAAACTCCATAGAGGACCGACCTGGGTTTGAACCCAGGACCCCAGACCTGTGAGGCCGACGCGCTAACCACTCAAGCCGCCGGGCCGCCTTTGTATGTAATATGTATCGGAAAAAAAGAAGAAAAATTATTAAGCAATGCAAAGGAATAAGAAATGCAAATAATTTTTCCAATGGGGTGGAATTGTAAGTGGCAGCTAAGTAAATATACGTAAACAAAACGTAAAATGATGTTCCACACACTCAGAAAAACAACACTGTGACAAACGGGGGTCATAGTCACACAAATCTAGGAACACAAAAAATATATAAATTGTAATCTAGTGTGTTTGACTCACCTGACTGTGCACGATAAACTCACAGTTCCTGCTGAGGTCTTTGGCCAGCAGGGAGCGCTTCAAGTCACAGCGGAGAGAGTACTACTTGGAAGCAACAAGGTATGAATTATATTTGATGGCATTACATTTTTAACTCATTCACTGCCGTTGTTGGCAATAGACGTCAACGGCAGCGAATTACTTAAACTAATACGTGCTTACCTGAATGTTAACAAAGACGCCGTGGTAGGTCTCATACAGAGTTTTATTGGCTTTGGCGTTAAGGGGGAACTCGAATGGAACCTCAGTCTTGCCCCCTGGGATTTTTCCGGCCTTGGCCACCTCGATGCTGCTGCCGAGCAGCGTTATGGGCTGCGGATGAGAAGCTTTACAAGTTAAACACTGTCTTTACAATGAGAGAACTGATAACGTCACCGTATATTTCTTTACCTTGACTGAGTTGTAGAAGGCCTCAAAGACACCTACGCTCTTGGAGCTCAGTTGCAGGTTGACCAGGCCCTCCATGCTCAGGGAGATGCCGTGGTGCTGCATGGGCTCCCTGCATGCCAGCACGATGACGCCGGTCACCGACTCCTAGAGATCATTCAAATTACATCCCAAAATGAAAAAAGTAAAGACATATTTAAAGCTACAAGGGCAACTCCGTTCCTCAAGGGTACCTATTTAGTCTGTTTTCCATATGACCATCCCCCCAACACATCTGAATCAAATAATTGGGATCATTATCATGCTTCTGGACAGCTTGCTGATGAGTTGATACTTTTGATTGGTGTGCCCAAGGACCGGAGTTTGTGACCCGTGTATAAGGGTTTATTCACCCTTTTTGTTTGAGTCTACTTGTTATTGCTTTAAATCAGGAAAAGGAGGGAGATATGGAAAACAAACTAGATAGGGACCCTCGAGGGCCGGAGTTGGGTACCCCTGCCTTATGAATTTATCACAAGTAAACGCCCAATCCATTTGAAGGATGAGAGTGGCAGCGAAAGAACGTCTATAGTTGTCAATGGCAGGCAATGGCTTTATTTACATCTAAACAAAAAAATCAGCGAGTAATTTAGCTACAGATGCGTTTTCACAAAAAACACAACATTAATAAGATTTATTTTTGTGGAGTCATTTTGAAAACATTTGGTTTGACTCAAGACCGAAGATTTTGGTTCTTATTTCTTAGTAAATTTGGAGGCTAGGTCGTCGTTTGTGAATTGGCAACAATTCCTTTTGATTGTTAAGAAAATCTTATTGTGCTTAAGTCATGAGACAAGTGGGATGACGCTTCCTCTGTCAATACAGACGTTAGCTTCGTTTTTTTAGCATTACTTGATTTTCAACGAACTTACCCCCTCACGATAAACTTTGTTGGCTCTTTTGAGTCGTATGTCCAAAGTGACGCTCATCTCCGGTCATCACACGCCAATCGTTTGAAAAATGCTTACATGCTGAATAAAATAATCAATTTGGTTAGCTGTTGATTACTTCCTGGTTGCCAGCGGAAACTAGCCATTTTCCTGTACAGGATTTTCGATGTAAAAGTCCATGTATTCGCATCTAAGTGTATAAATGTCTCGTTTCACCGGTTTGTCCCAAACAATTTTACCTAAAATTGTTACTCTATTATAATGCATTTTGAAATACAGAATAATTATACCATACAGCGACACCTTTTCAGCCATAACTTTACCTACACATGTGTTATATTTCATTGTGAAACAGTCATTTAGCATCCTGGATTCGTTTCACGAAAAAGACCTCTAAAACAATAATTAATTTCCAATTTCTTTTAGAAAAAAGGCACACACACATTATATATGTAGGCTTTTTAAATGTTTAACCCTAACCCTATGAAATAAAAAAATACAAATTAAAATGAATAAAAACAAAAACAATACTCAAAACTTGTGTTTGTTTGTTTTTATGTAACTTATTACATGCCTTTCACAGGGCCAAAAATCCAATTAATTTTAGCTTAAAGTCAAAATGAATTGGACGTCTATCGATATCAATGTCAGTCAATGAGTTAATGAGGACAGTTCCTCGCAAGGGTTAAAAAATAAAACCTCGTATGAAAGGGTTCAAAAGCAACTTTTCCATTTTATATGGAAATATTCATTATGGAAAAATCTGTAATTCATCTGTTTGATGATTAAAACTTTGACTTTTTTTTTCTAATTGGTCATTTCCCATTAAGTACACATGGCAAGGGGGTCTTCAGGTAGGACACACGCTGTTAAGTTTGACGAACTCTTGGGGGAAACAAACAAGAAAAAAAAAAAGATAAATAAAAAGAACACTTGGCTCACATTATTTAAAACGTGTGACGTAGTGGGAAAAACTCAAAAGAGCGCTGACATGTTTCTCCTAACTCAGTAGTTGAGGAAAGACAAGGGCACCACAACACAGGAAGTCAAATCGTAAATGAAGTGACGTCACGGCTGGTCATGGCCCACCACAGCAAGACGTCTAAAGTTCGCCGGTGATGTCACCTTTTGTACAAAGATCAAGCTTCACCGGGTGGATGAAATTTGACAGAACCACTCATGAATGCGCGACATTCTATATATAGTTCTGCGCAGCCTAAATGTAGTTAACCCGAACACGTGACGTCGCCTGTTCTGCCCACCGAAGCGACCCCGAGATGGAGACGGACCGTTTAATCAAGGTGGACGCCATCCTGGAGTTGGTGAAGTCCCGCTTCAATCTTGTCTCCTCGTCCCAGTGGGCTCTGCTTGTGTACGGGACCCCTGATTCGGAGACCAAAGCCGTCCTGGCCGACACCATCACCGATGTGATCCAGAGAATTTCTTCCGAGGTGGTGCGACAGCTCCAGCCTGCCATCACCGAGCACCTGTGCGGACAATCATCTCAGGCTCAGGTGCGAAAGGGGAAAATAATTATTTACTTTAAAAAATATATATATATATATATATATTTACAATTCCGCAAATTAAAAACAGAAAAAGTAGTGAATCTAGATTAATAATTAATTTTAACTGCCAGTTACTCTACATAAAAGATAAATTGGCATATCACAAATTTTGTATCTTGTTTTTGGTTACTCTACAATGCATAAATCAAATTTTGTATCTTGTTTTTGAGATAGCTTTCTTTGGCTCAACATACATCAAGTATCAAAATATTTGATGAAGCTAACTAACATCAACTAACAAAAAAAAAAAAAAGATGACTGAAAACTTACCAGTATTGTTGCTTTTCACTGAAGATTCCTAAGCTTAGAATTACCTTCACCGGTTTGTTTTTGCACACACAATCCATGGTAAAATGTAGGCTGTAAAAGTATAAAAGCGGAGATATAGAGAAAACTGAAAAGAAAAAGAAAAACAGCACTAATAAATTCTACTTGGCAGGTAAGTAACGCCATTGACCGATGCAGTCCGAAGCTGAGCGAGTGCGTCACCGAGACCTTCGCCGCCGCCCTGGACCTCCCGCCTCAAAAGTACGAGGGCGCGACGGAACTCACCACGCTGGTGGAGTCCGAGGTGAAGCATCGGGTGACGTCGGCCCTGTCCGTGGCAAAGAATACCACCGAGTGGCCCAAGGACCCCATCCTCTTCATCCGCGGCACCATGTCCAGCGTGGGCAACCTGGCCTCCATCTTCCGTCAGGCCGTGGAGTACTTGAGGCACGTGTTCGCCAAGGCGCGAACGCCCTGCGTGGTGCTTTGCGGTCGCTCTGGCATGAAGGCCTGCGACATGACCGACGCCGTGAGAGGGATCCTGTTGAAGTGGTCCAACGCCAGCAAGAGGGCCAAATCCAGCGAGAGGGAGAGCACGACGGATGTGTCGAAAGCCAGCAGGAGCACCAAAGCCAGCGAAATCGAGAGCTCCTTGGACGTGAGCGAACAATCGGCTAAAGAGAAAGCTCTGGTGGCGGCCATCGACATCACCAAAAGCATCATCCAGGAGCCCTTCCGCGGCTCGGGCGATCGCGTGGAAAGTCGCTTGACTCGCTTCAACCTCAATCTAAAGCTCATCTGTAACAAAGTCAAGAATTTCTTCAAGTCGCAGGAGAAAACCAGTCTGGACGGCGACGTCAAACTACGGCGATTTCGCTTCTTCAAGTTTGCGCGCATGCAGTTTGCGCGCATGCTGGGAGGACTCAAACGCGCCTTCAAGAACCAAGATGCGTGTCTGGTCTTCCTCAGGCTGGATCAGCCAAAGTCCCCCAGGGATTCCAAAGGGGGCATCTTCAGGTCCAGCACGCTACATGTCAGGCCTTCGCAGAATCCCGTCTTTGAGTTCGAGGCCATCCAGGACAGGGTGGCCAAGATGTTCGACGACCTTAACCAGATGGAGCCGGAAGCCCGCGAAGCCAAGGTCAAGCGCTACATCGACGAGAAGCTCCGGACCTTCTCCCAAGATCTCTCCGCCCGCCTGTACGAGTACATCATGTCGACTCAAAGCGAAGTCTACGAGGTACCCTCCAGCCGTTCCAACACGCCCTTCATGGACTCGGTCCTGTGGGGCCGGCGTGGGAAAAAGCACTGGGACGGCGGGCAGAAGTTCTCCCCCGAGGTCTTGTACGCCATGACCGAGGACGCGGCTTGGAGGTTCCTTCAACAGCTGCTCCTCTGGATAGAAACGGAGCCGCAAGGCGAGGAGACGTACGCCGACGAAGTGTCCGGCGCCGTCAGCGAGATCAACCAGCTGGTGGTCACGGCCCTCAACACGGGCGAAGACCAGATCACCCCCAAGAGCCGACGAGTGACCCCTCTCAAAGACGACGATGGCACGCAGAAAACCTTCTCCCAGGCTTCTGGCTCGCGTCAAACGCAATTGACCTCCCAGCGCTCGCCGCTCACCGAGGTCTCGGAGCCGTCGACCGACCCGTCGTGCAGGTGGGAACGCACGGCGTCCTTCAACCTGAAGATGACACGCCTCCTGGCGTACACGCTCGCCACGCAGCTGGGTCAGCGCCTTCCCAGGAAGTGCAAGCAGTCCCTGAAGACGGACAACCTGATGGTGGTGGTGGAGCATCTGTCGTGCAGGGCGGTGGAGGAAATCAGCCCGTCTTACATACGCAACATCGACACCATGGCTAACCTGGAGGAGGTGATCGCACCCGTGGTCAAGAAGATGCTAGCCCACTTTGGCTCGCCGAGTAAACTAATGGAGGCGGTGACGGAGGACGAGGCGTCTTTCGACGACGCCCTCTTCACGCTCCTCCAAAGTCAACTGGCCGTCCGCAGGGAGCGACCCAAAGGCGGCAAGGGCCTGGGCTTCTTCTCGTCCGTGGCCAAGCTGTGCTTTCGCTCCACGTGACCTACGTTCCTTCTTCCAGGAGGCGTTCCATAACATGACTGCTCAACTGCGCCTGTGTATAGAGTGTAGATATTTTTATCAGTGACGCGTAGTGATACCTTTTACTCACCAGGAACCCGGACTGTGACTTTTTGCAATTTTTGGTTCAGATGTGTCTCCACTTGGAAGACAGATACAATTAGCTACTCTTGAACACTCGGAAAGTTTGGACTCCGCGGGACGTATATATCATGTATATATTACAATAATACAAAGGAAGAGCAGCGATGGGAATTATTACCTCAATTTAACAGAGTAATACTGTGAGGGGTCGCATTTTAGCTCTTTATAGGGCACTTGTTGAAATCTTTCACTCGCGGCGTTAAACATTCGATCGCTTTACGGAGTTAAGCTTTTTCTTTATGACCAAAATTGGCCACTTTCCGGGTTCCATTTAGAAAGAAAAGGTACCACTATGCGTACATGTATCGTGGCTTTTTACAATACAACTTGGATATTTTAGCGTATTGTTAATATTTATTTTCTTGTAGGCTCGTAGCTTAGAGAGGGAACAAGTAGTGTTTTATACCCAACAATATGCCCTTATGCACTGCATGTTTTGGTATCGTACTACTGCATTTTCTAATGTATAAAATTAAGGAATAAGGGAAGTAAGTCATGTTCAAGACATTTCAGAATGTTTTTGCTTACAAGCAAAATAAGATCATTTTGATTGACAGAAAAAACAAAAACTTCTTTACGCACACACCAACTTGGAAAAGAACCGTGACCCAAAAACTGAGTAAAGAAATCCATTGTTTAATTTGAATGACTCTTCATTGGAGCACTGATGCACTTTAAAACTGAGGGGCTATCTGTATATTGTGCTCTGACACTCAAATGATAGAAGTATTGACCATATATGTATGTTTATATATGTGTATATATATTTATGTATATATAGATTTTTTTTTTGCCCGATTTAAAAAAAAAATGGAAAATGATCATGAGAGAAACTGAGTAAATTTGTACTTTGTGTGACAAATAAAAAAGCAATGGGATATTTGTTTGTTTGTTTTTAAAAACCACCTAAAAGCAAAAAGGGAACAATTAAAAAGAACAAGTTGAGATGGTGATTTAAGGGGCTTTGCGCCTGCAACTGCGCAGCGCGGGGAAGTCGTCAGGCGGCAAGGCAAGCTGGCGGCAGGTGGGACACGTGCTGTTGTTCATCATCCACTGCTTGATGCACTGGACACAAACACGACTTGAGTCAAGTTGCTGAAGCTTGAAGTGGGAAGACCGGCATCTCACCTTGCTATGAAACGTGTGTCCACACTCAATAACACGCCGATCATCTTGTCTGATTTCGTCAAGACAGATGATACAAGGGTCGTCCAAGTTTAACTGCAATTATTACAAGTACCTTTGAGAAACTCATTTTGACAAACCAGGCATTCTCAATAGAATTTTTTTTTTTTGCCCTTACTTCTCTGGGTTGGGCTGGTTTTTGGTATACTGTCTTCCAGCAGACCCGAGGCGGGTCCAAGTCCGGGGTTGCCATCGCAGTAGCCCCCTGAGGGGAAGCGGTCCAACGTAAGTAGTGAAGACGAGGTAAGACGATTGATTTGAAACGGTCTACCTGACTGTCCAAAATTTTCTGGCTCACAATGTTGACTACTTCCTGCAAGTTCAAGCTGCTGCCGTTCGACCAGCTCGATTCCTTGAAAAACTTCTTAAAGTCAGACCTAGAGGGAAGAAAAAGGCCAAAAACATCATTTTACAGTTCAAAGGTTTTTTAAGTGAAGAGCATCGGTGTCAAATTTTCTGCATTGTTTACTATTTTGAAACTATTAACAAAACCCGAGGATTTTTAATTTTTTTATAGATGGAGGTCTCTTATTCCATTGGCTGCCTATGATAGCAATTGACATCAAATCCAATCGAAGGTGGAGGGCTGTTCATTTGCTGCCAGCCCTCCCACTTCACATGGATTAAACGTCTACTAAAGACTAACAAATTATAAGCAGAAGGATAAAAGGAGTAACTTGATTGGATGTTTAGCATCTTTAACAGCACTGAAAAAGCTAATAGCAAATATTTTTCCTTTTTTTTCATATAATTTTTTTATTTAAAAGGGCACAAAGGCCCAAAACATTTAACAGTGGATTTAAATTGTTCTTTGTTTATCCTTTTAAAATGAAAATGTGAATAATATTTTTTTTCATTGACATTTTTTAAAAAAGGTGCTTTTTTTAAATGACTAAATACATGATCGTTTTAAAGAAAACTAAAACAACATTCTCTAAACATGTCATCGGTGCATCGGATTTCGCAGGCCACACCAAAATCATTGAAAAACCATTTGGTATTCACCTATTGTAGTTGGGAAACATGGTACCCAGTTGTTTTTCTGCCTCCGTAAGCATGATATTTAAGGCCAGTCTCCGAGTTTTTGGCTCCGACGCCGCCTGCTTCGAGGGCCCAATGCTAAGTGACGCTATTCCTGAACACAACTGCAAGGTTTGATGCAAGATACCAAGGTCAGGAAAGTGTCCAACAGTAAACAATTTTCTACCTCGACGCCTCACCGGAGAGACCTCTGTGTCGGTCTGGTTGACGCTAAGCAATTCCGTGACCCTTTTGCCATTTTTGACTTGCAACAGCTCCTTCTCGTATGAGGCCTGTGGATAAAATGACAGCCGTGAGCCATTGTATCAACGTCAGTGTACCATTTATGTCAACCTATGTACCCTAGTGGTGGCAATTTTCTGCTCCACTTCTTGTACTTTTGCCCTCGCGTTTGGTCTGTACGCTTCCAGTTGTGGAAATCTGCAATTTGAATTGAAATCAAAAGAAATATAGAACAGCATCACCTAAAACCTTTCCAGCTGCACTCATCGTTTATCATTTTGACACTACATTCAAAATGGAGGGGATGTCCAACATTGTGACCGGCAAACTATGGCCCGCAGGCCATATACGGCCCGTTAGGCTTTTTAATCCGGCCCGCCGACGTTGTCCAAATTATAGTAAAAATCAATGACCTCATTCATTTCCCTTCCCCCTGCAATACCCTCGTTTCCCCGATAGATGGCGAACTAGTCTAAAGTAAATTTGAAAATAAATTTTCACCTTTAATTGTGTCTTTTTTCTTACATTTCAATCCCCAGGTTTGATAAATTACATTGCGTGTCCAAATGCTCCTGGCCCAGCCCCTCTATCAAATTTTATTATCCATTCTGGCCCGCAAGTCAAAAAGTTTGCCCACCCGTCTTGTCCTTTAACCCTAGATTGGTAACCCTCTATTTCAGGGGTTACCTTTCACGCTTCTGAAATACAGCGTTACCATGGTTACCAGGGGGAAAAAGGGGTCCTAAGCAAGACGGTGCAATGAAGGGTACCCATTTTTCCCCCGGTAACCATGGTAACCCTCTTTCAGAAGCGTGAAAGGTAACCCCTTAAATAGAGTGTTACTATTTGTTGGGGTTATTCTGGATAATATTATAGATGTATGCATTTTAATTACTTTTGTATAAGAGTGTCTTTAATTTGAGACTGGGGCAAACTCGAGGTCACCCTGCTTGCTCCAGCTTGTTGACATAACACCTCACCCTCCAAGGACTGTTTACTGGGAGATAGACCTCGCAACCCAGACACCCAGATGCAAGTCGCAATGAAGATCTACGAAGAAACTCATAAATTGTTTTGTCTGGGACGCCGGCAGTTTACCTTACAAACAAATGATTATGCTTACTTCTGCAATTTCTTACGCAGTTGTTTTTTGGCAACACAGTTGTTTTTTTAACCTTCCAGGGTGTTATTCTCCTATGCAATTGTTTTGAATCAGATTACATGAAATGTTTTCCGTTTGTCGCGACTAAATACGATGAAGAATATACTGCACGTCAGAATGCTCAGGAAGGAAGGCGCGTTATGAGTATCCTCCTTGCAAGTTGTAATCAGTTATGTTGAAAGATGTCTTCCAATTTTAATTAAATATGACTAATAATTATTTAATGGTATTAATCATTATTCCAACACTATTCTAGGGTTAAGACGGAGACAATTCAAGGATATGTATGGTATTTTGGCTCAGGAAAACTCCACTTGTAAATAAAACATGAACCTTTTGGTTGACATGACTCATATTTGGACACCAGGTCCGTTTCTATAAGCAGCAAAAATATCCACCTGTTCTAAAAAGGGTTAAAAACTTCCTTACCGCTGCACATTTTCATCCAACTTGGTCAGGAAAATCTTGGCATCTTTGAGTTGAGTGTTGAGGCCGTAAAGACGCTGATCCCAACTGGTTTTCAACACGGACAACTGAGGAAGCAAATTAGGGAGTTTTGTTCTTTCACTTAAAAATAGATTTCTCCAAAATAAAAAGGAGATAAGCCCCTAAACATTTTTTGAAAAGCTTACTTGGGAGGCATGGGACCTGCTCGTCGCCACAGCTACGGAGTTTTTGTAGCGTTCGATTTTATCCTCGAGACTCATCTTCTCAGCTGCTAAATGGTTACTTGAAAACGGAATTATAACAAATTATACGTATCCAGTAATTGACGATAACAAGAGGTCTAACCTATTTGAAAACTAAAATGTACCTGAGCTCCAATAATTCACTGAACTTGGCTTTATAGCAGTCATTTCCTTTTTTAATTCTTTTGGTGAGACTGCGTAAAATCAAATAAAACCTGAAGTTTATTAAAGACATTTCAAATTTTAGGCTCTGTTGGATTTCCGTACCTCGCATTTTCCCCTACTAATTTTTCCGTTTCCATTTTGAGGGCCTTCAACTCCTCCTGGTTGGCCGCCTTCTCTTTTTGACCATTCTTGACCTCTTCCTTAAGCTTCTGCTGGAACATGGTCAACTCTTTGTGGGTGACCTTAACAGGAAGTACAGGAGAGAGGGTAATTAGAGATGCGCCAGATACACCAAATCCGCATTTCTTACTGTTGTTTTGGTACTGATTTCTTGGATCTCTTTGTTCAAGGACTCCAAGGTCACATGGTGCTTCTGATCCACTTCCTCGCTTTCTTTTTGTATTTGCCTTATATAATTATCCATAACTCTAATGCTCTTTACTTTGTTGTTAATGTCACCCTGGAGAAAAAAAGACAGTTAAATGAGTTGGTATGACATCTGGATGATAACTTATACACAAGAACTCACATGGACGCTCTCATAAGGCTGCAAAGGTTCCGTGTTTATGGCAACGCAGTTTTTGATGGTTTGATATGTCTGTGGATGGATGGAAAAAGTGCAGTTTTATTGGATATTTCAATTTTATTGGATATTTTTTCCAGAATTTTCTAACCAATATAGTCACTAGCAGCAAGTTTGTTTCCTACGGCACCAGAAGAATCATTTTCAATTTGACACTTACTCAACGTGACAAGGTATTTCCTCTTTTAAGCACATTAGATCTAACAAACATGGCGGAAATGTGCGTGATAGGATCCTATCTTTATCCATTTTTTTCTTTTATTATTAAAAAAGTTGATTCAAAGTTACAATCTATTCACTCAGATTTCAGCAGAAAAAAAATCATTTGTCAGTTAAAATACGTGAAAACATAAAAAAAAAATTTTTTTAATTACATTCGTGACTTTTTTTTGCCAGAAGCCTTTAGGAAAAAAACTATTCTTGATTTTTCAATTTAGATTCCTTTTTTTAAATATATATTTTTAGGGAACACAAGCTTTTTTGCCAGAAGCCTTTAGGAAAAAAACTATTTTTGATATTTCAATTTAGATTCCTTTTTTATATATATATATATATTTTTTTTAGGGAACACAAGCTAAGCATTTATTTGAAATCCATACAGCACAACTTTAAAATCTCATTTGTTGACTAAATTTTTCTGTTTTGTTACAAACAACTTATCATTTAAGTTTATTAAAAAAAATGAAATGTTTCCATCTTACCTGTACTTCTGCATCTTTTTTGCAGGATTCATCGCTAGTATAAAGATCCATAGATTCTTGCTTCTTGATTCCTTCGTCCATATGAATACTTTTATCGGGCACCACGATATTAAGATTCATGGGTGATGATGCGTCAGAAGATTTTGAGCAGTGATTGCTGAAGTCATGTAGGACGACCGCGTGCTCGGCCAGGGCGACGAGGGCGCCGAAGCTTATGAAGCGAAGGGATTGCTCCAGGAAGCCTTTAATGCCTCCTGCTTTTTCAATTTTAGCCAGAGCCTCAGGTGGGAAATTTTCCATCTCTCCCAACAGCAACGGGTCGTCAGCATGGAGAGGGCCATGTTTCTTAAGAATCTGTGCGAAGTAACTACATGGAGAAGAAAACATTATTTTTAAAGTGAGCTTGTAGTGAATAATTGCTGCCAAACCCCTAGTCAAAATGGAGTGGATGGCAATCGTCGCCAATGGCAGCCAAATTTTCTCTCCGTCAATGACTGTCACGCCGAGTAGGCACGGCTCGCACTCACCTGTATAAATTTTCCTCGATCGGATCCGGATTGTTGTCCAAAAATGTCAAATTTGTGCGTTTGGTTCTATTGTACTGTTCCTCAAAGTTGGCCACCTGGACTTCAAGGTTTCTGGGAACCCTGAATGGATTGTTCGGGTCAAGGGAATATCTGTCGAGTAAAATGATCATTAGTCGATGGATTTTGAAATTTTGGAATTAGCAATGTAGCTTACATTGGCTCTTCGTGGTCCCCTTCATATTCTTCTGACCTTGGTACATTAAGCCTTTCTACAACCTGAGAAGTTTGATACATTTAACAATGGGCTCATTAAGGACCACCCAATACAATAAATGACTCAGCCTTACTCTTTGATTCTTCCTCTTACGACCTCGACTTTTAACGTTAGCAGGAAAGCTCTGAATGAGAGATGTCAAATGGAAAAAAGGATTACTTGACAGAGCAGACAATACAGTGCAGAAGGCTAAAAGTATCTATTTTTCAGAATTTAAGCCACTACTTTTCTCTAGCCCTCATTTATGGATTTTTACAGGCTGATGAGCATGCTTACTTGAGGCTAATAATGGCTAATTTTTTTGAACGAACAGGCATCAAATGCGCTAAAACCAAGCTAGCCGGCTGTTAACTGATTTATATATTGAAGAGGACACCATCTTTCGAGTTAACATCTTAATAAGCAATACTAGCAAGTGGACTTTTCGTCGGGTGTGGCTTTTATGTAATGGAATGCTCCATAGCGCAGAATTTAGGGTAAGGACTCCTGTGGTGCTTACATTTTGATTATCAGACTTTTTTAAAACTGCACAATGTCCATCTGAAACAAAGAACAAAAGAGAATCACATGATGGCATCATGGGGAAAAAAATGACGTTTCATGACACGCATACATACCAATCATATCAAAATATTTATCCAGTGAAGCGTTACAGGAGACATAAAGATCTTTATGCTCCTCTAAAGTCCAGATAAAAATTCTCATTTCATGCGGCAGGGTCTGCTTAACATAATTAATCAGCCCGTTGCCTGAAACCAAATTGGAGCTACTAGAGATCATCTCCTTTAAAGGGACAAAGCTCAACAGCGGGGTCAAGTCGAGCTCATCTAGGGAGTCTGCGTTGTGTTCGATGAAGGACTTGGCAGCCTTCAGATCTTGGAATACAAGACAGGAAACAAGTTATTCGAGACGCAGATGCAATCTAATCCTAAAAAAAGAACCGAGTTTTCACCTGCATCGTTGAGCCGTCCCGCCCATTGGCTGAGCTCCGGATTAATTTGCAAAGTGCTCGACATTAGATGGATGAAGATGCGTGCCCAAACTCGGTTCTTTCTTTCCAGGAGCAACTCCACAGCCTTCTCTAGAGGCTCTTCTTCCCAGTTGAGCATCTTGCTGGCAAGGTGGTCCCCCCGTGCCGAGTCCAACTCCAGCCAGGGCCTCAGGCTGGCGCTCACGGCAGACCCGCTGAGACCCGTTTCCTGGCGGAATAGCTGCATCATCTGGTGGATTTGCAGGAGGACTCGATCTTGGTACAACCGCCATGCTAGAAAAGGACATGTGTCATTTACTCTTTATCGGGCATTCAATGAACTCAGTGTCTGCAATTAACCATGGTAAGCATCCCATCCATTTTGACTGGGAAGACTAGTTGATATCATTCACTTCAATGGCACTCAAATATAAGATTTTATTTCATCCCGTATTCGGGAAAT
This sequence comes from Stigmatopora argus, assembly GCF_051989625.1. Taxonomy (NCBI): domain Eukaryota; kingdom Metazoa; phylum Chordata; class Actinopteri; order Syngnathiformes; family Syngnathidae; genus Stigmatopora; species Stigmatopora argus. Next base: position 5,438,614 of record NC_135408.1, read on the forward strand.
TCCCTTGGTTGCAGTCGCAAGCACAGACACAGAAGACATTGTAGACCTAGGTAAAAAAAAAACTGCTACTGTTATTAGTGTTGTTTAATCAAGTGTACAATATAGTCCATAGTCAGTGCATTTCAGTTTTTATTCTTTATACGAATATATTTAAAAATAATGGTTTTTTTTTTTTTAAATGATTGGGACGTCTGATCAATATGAGGAAAACACATTTTAGGTTATGTGTAATGTTCGAGATCGGTTTTACAAAAAACGCACTTAAAAAAAAATCCCGTCCAAAAGTTGTTATACGCCGTCGTACACAATTTGAAATGATCAAAAAACGTATAAAATACGTGAAAACCGTATAAATTGACAGGTATGTGATGTTGCTCACACTGGTTCTCAGTGTACTCAGGGAGGTTGTCTGTATGTCCAGACATAAGAAAAATGAGTGGGAACACTCATATGTGGGCTATACTTTTATACCAAATCTTAACACTGATGCTTAATATGACTCAAAACGTGATGTTTTACCACCTGCTCATGAAATTTCACTGATTAGTTTTACCTTTCAGTATAATGTTAGTACTCAACCTTAAAACTATGTGTATGTATGTATATGTATATTTATATGTATGTATATTTATATGTATGTATATGTATATTTGTATGTATGTATATGTATATTTATATGTATGTATATGTATATTTATATGTATGTATGTATATTTATATGTATGTATATGTATATTTGTATGTATATTTATATGTATGTATATGTATATTTATATGTATGTATATGTATATTTGTATGTATATGTAGATTTGTATGTATATTTATATGTATGTATATGTATATTTATATGTATGTATATTTATATGTATGTATATGTATATTTATATGTATGTATATGTATGTACGTACGCACACACATATATAGATATATATACGTATATATATCTATATATATGTGTGTGTGTGCGTGCGTACGTATATATATATATATTTATATATATATATATATATATATTTTATATATATATATATATTTATATATATATATATATATATATATATATATATATATATTTTATATATATATATATTTATATATATATATATATATATATATATATATATATATATATATATATATATATATATATATATATATATATATATATATATCAGCATCATGCAAAAGTGAAAGCATCCTTCCATGTTAAAGATATAGTGGTGATGGCCAACTACTGTACCGTTTTGTTGAGGCTTCTTAATGGTATTGATTTTGGGCACTTGAGTCTCATCGCTGCCGCCAACCTTTTTTTCCAAGCTTTTCTTATTTTCTCTTTTAAAACATTTCTTCTCCTTCACACTGGAATGAAAACATGCTTTTTATGTTTGACAACTTCATTTAATATCAACTTGATCAACATTCAATCCTCACCCCTTAGACTTCTGAATGACTTTTGTTTTTTTTGGACTCTCTGCCACTCGGTCAAGGACAATCGTATGTTTCACCAAACCCGTTTGGTCAATCATTTTGACAGACGAGATTACGCCAGAACAGTCCGGAGTTGGACATGGCTGCATATTGTGGGTAAGACAAAATGAATAAATTTGTTGAATGTCCTCAGGAGCACTGTACCTTTAAGAGACATTACCGTGTTGCTTTTCTCAAAAGACTCCGGCTTATGCGCTTTCCAGCAAGCATTGTGGTATTCAATGAGACACTCCTGGCTGCACTTCAACTGAACGAAACCCTGGGAGGTGCAGGGAAAGTGTCAGTGTTTTATTAGCACCACAAAACGGCTCTGGACGTGGACACTTACTTTAGATTCCGGGTCGGTGAGATACATGTTTTTGCAAGGGCCGAGGCAGTTCTCCAAACGACAAACGCCATCGGGTTGAGGAGGATATTTGCACGAATGTATGCAGTCTTCTAGAATTTTCTAAAGCCAAAACATTGAATAGGAATCAGAAAAAGTTGCGCACTATGCATTCGCACTGAGCGTTGTAAACTTACTTCAAAATATTCCGGATCGGTCTCTTTAACAATTTCTTTTGTTAGCGGCCAGGTTAGTTTACACGGGATTATCTGATTCTTCACAATCTGCAAGGAATCTTGAAAATATCCCTGCGCGACTGCAAACCTGACAGCAAGATCAACTTTAAAATACTTCAATTCAACGTCAGACAAATTCACATCAGATTCTTTAACATCAATTGTCACCGTACTTGTTCTCTCGTTGGTAAATTTTTCCATAAGCGTAGTAAACCAGACACTGAAAACCCCTCTCATCATAAGATTGAATCTTCTCCAGGAGTTTTTTTGCTTCTGTGAGCTTCTGTTGCACAACGCAAGAAAGCAAACACAAGCATTGGTGAAAAATGGATTGCACATTAAAATTTTTTTTAAAAAAAATTAAAAAAAACACCACAGGAATATGTGCTAAAATTAGGACTGGGCAATTACATGCCTGTGAAAAAAAAGTTTCTTATGTTTTCAGTACGGTGGGCAAGGGGTGAGTGCGTCGGCCTCACAGTTCTAAGGTCGAGGGTTCGATCCCAGGTGGGTTTGCATGTTCTCCCCCGCTTGGGTTTTCTCTGGGTGCACCGGTTTCATCCCACATTCTAAAAATATGCATTGTAAGCAAGGTTGAAGACTCAAAATTGCCCCTAGGTTTGAGTGCGAACATGATTTGTTGTCCTTGTGCCCTGTGATTGACTGTCCAGAAATTCAGGGTGTCCCCTGCCTGCCTGGTGCCCATAGTCAGCTGGGATAGGCTCCAGCACCCCCGTGACCCTTGGAGGATAAGCAGTTCAGAAAATGAATGAATGTTTTCAGTACAGAAATACAAAAATACATGATAAAAATAAGGTTTCCAATTTGCTATCGTTTTTAAGGCTAAATTACCCAGTCCAAGCTCCAATGATATACATATTTTCTTAAATAAAATAAAAAAAAAGGTATCTCACAAAGAAGAATCCTGATACAAGTTCCGAGCTTTTTAGTTACCTCAAGCTTGCCGATGACAATCAGGGCAGACACGCAGCCATAAAGCAACAATAGCTCGTCCAGTGGCGAGAAAATGCCATCCTGTTTTTTAGGGGGGTTCAAAAACAAATTGCAGATACATCAAAACAATAAACCTCTCCAGCAGCACCGTAACATCTTGCTCACCTCTAATTTGTTGCATTCCAGGTGCTCCAGCACATGCCTGAAGCCTTTCTCCGCATTGTAACCGATCTTGCTGCTGAGAGCATCACAAGCGTTCTTTATCATACCTCTCAACTCCTCTTTGCAAACAGGGGTTTGCGTATTGGGGTTGAACGGCTTCTAGAGTAAAAACCAATTGCAAAATTAAAGCAATAAACGGCTTGTTCAAACGACCAAGTGAAAAGTAGAATATTTAAAGCCCCATTATCACAGATTTTACACAAAATTAATGACATGATGGAAGGTAACAATCCACCAGGGGGGGGAGGGGAGTGTGAGTCAAAAGGAAAACAGAAGTCCAGACTCTCCATCACGTGACGAGAATTTTTCTTCAGAATACGAAATTGAAAGTGAGTGTCAGAGAACACGATTGCAGGGAGATTCTACCATACAAGTTCAAACTGGAGACAACATTAACACTGCACAAGTGAAAGAGAGAGGAAAAGAGACATCAGATTTGGCTGCCTACTGAATAATAAATATCTTATTTATACTTCTTGTTGTGGCTCATTAAAGTCCAATCTATCAAATTCATTCAAGTACCTAATGAGGTAATAGTGGGTCTTATAATCAAACAGGAAGACCTCATCTAGACTAATTTCTTATCTTGTACTTGCACTAAAACTTCATAGGCTGCTAACCAGTTTAGTCACTTATTATTCCCGACTACTTATTTATGTGACCACTTATTTATCTTGACTACTTATTTATTGATTAAATATGGTGAAGCTTTAAATGTAATTATACTTGTATAATGACAATACATGTATTCAATTCAATGACCCATCAAAGTGTTCAGAATTCACTGTAAAGATATCTGGCGTCATATAGTGGTAAGAATTCGAATCAATACGGTATTACCCCTTAGATAAGGGAGAAAATAAAGATTCCAACCCTAAAAATGACCACTCTCAAGCGCAACCATTTATTAACGATTGTCAAAGTAAGAAGGAACTAGAGAAAATAGGAATACACTGTTGCTGTACCTGTACAGGTGTCAGATGTCAGGCTCTTTAACAAAACAAATGGCTGAATGTTAAGACCAACCGTATGTATACATGTATGTACATATATGTGTATGTATGTATATGTATATATTTTTTTCAGGAAGACGCTTATTTATTTATATATTTATTTATTCATATATTTATGTTAATATATGTATTTATTAATTAACTTATTTATTACCTATTTATATCTAAAATGTATTTTTCTGTGTCTGTATTCTCATCCTCTTGCTATTGTGACAAGGAAATTTCCCGAATACGGGATGAATAAAGTTATCTAATCTAATCTAATTATTATTGGGCTGACTTCATTCTTTGTCCGTGACTCAAACTAAGCCCGGTTGACTTTCTACATTAAAGAAGCACTAAAGTAATTTTCTGATATTTTAAACTGTTTCATGTCGAAAATAAGTGGCAATGGAAGTGTGTGCCCTGCGCCTTTTGTTTAATCTTGAGACAAAGAAGAGTCTTAGCATCTGTTTGTGTGCATTCGTTCTTACCTTGGGTTTCTTAGGTGTGCTGAGCTGCTTTTTAGCCACACCTGGTGTTGTCTTCTCTTTAACTGTGTAAAACACATTTTTTAACTAGCAGTGAATGCTCGTGTTCGCCAATAAATCCAAGCTGAAACATACCTGGGTTCTTTTCCATGTTCATTCTCTCACCGGTGCCCTGGAATGACAGGACCAAAATGAGTTAGATCATTTAGTACAACAACGTCACAAGTATTTAGAGTCCTAAATGGGCGTGTCTTGAACCATTGTGCGACTGAGTGCGTAGTTCAGATTAGAATACGGGTGGATTAGTCACCTTGCACAGGTCATTGCTTGCATTATTGTTTTGCTTTCGACGGCCATTGTCGTGGCATTTTGCTGTCGTGGTTTCCACTCGTTTGGACTTACTAGCAGGCTCAGGTTTCCTGGGAAGGAAAATAAGTATTGTATAAGTCTCTGTATTGTTACAATATTATCAAATGTTTTCAAAATAGGTACAGAGGACCCTACATTGAACTTTCATTTTTCTTCTGCGATTCAGCAGCACTGGGAATATTTTGAGAGGGCCCCACTGAAAAGGAAAACATAAGTTTTGGAAGAATCTTTGTGTTATTCATTCGATTACATTTCAACTTTAAATCAAAAACTAAATTACCCAGGACTATGAGTAGTTAGCAGTTTTACTTTCATGTTAACTGACATTAATTATGCCACAGGTTGTTTTTGAAAGATATGTATTCATTGTGACTGTGACGTCACCAGATTAAAATTTTCAAATTAAAAGCAATTTTGGGAGATACTTCAGTAGATGAAAAAAAAAAAGTATTCATGGCTAATGTTATTCTTGATTTGGAAATAAAAATGGAAGAAATGAAGGATACACGGCAGTGCATTTAAGTCATGTGTACCTTTGATTTCATTCTGAAACCTCTGACGTTGCTGCTCAAGCTCTTTGACAGCCTCGCTGTCATGCTGGCACAGATCTTGCGCCGCCGTGTTAGCGCAGAAGGCCCACCGGACTTCGCCTAACATGAATAAAGCCTCACAGTAACGGTAGTGACCCTAAAAATTAAAACGTGGCCTTTGTTAGTCAAAACAAAAAGACAAATATGTGATTTTAGCAGTTATGAAACACATGACACGGCTGAAGTAGGGGGGAAAAGTACCTTAAGCCAGGTCGGTTTGATCAAAATAGCCAGTTTTCCATCAAAAGCAGCTTCTCTATTAAAAAAAAGAGAGGAAGTTTTCACATTTTTGTTCTTTAAAGAAAACAGCACATGCACATGTACTTACAAATATTTCTTCAAGCGGATATAGCAAAGCGCCCGGTTACCAAAGTTGATGTGATTATAAGGCCTAATGGATGAGAGAGAATTTATTACGGTGCACTTATTCATGGTTAAAACAGCATTATACACACATTAGCTCATCTAAAAAGTTGGAGGTGGCAATAATGCACCATTTGGTTGGTTTTGCAACTACTTTTATAATTTTTCTTCATGTTTCCCATCTTAAAAAAAAGCTCCCTCTTACATACAAATACATATATATACATATATATACATATGTATACATATATATATACATATGTATACATATATATACATATGTATACATATATATATACATATGTATACATATATGTATACATATGTATACATATGTATACATATATATACATATATATACATATATATACATATATATACATATATATACATATATATACATATATATACATATATATACATATATATACATATATATACATATATATACATATATATACATATATATACATATATATACATATATATACATATACATACATATACATACATATACATACATATACATACATATACATACATATACATACATATACATACATATACATACATATACATACATATACATACATATACATACATATACATACATATACATACATATATACATATATATATATATATATATATATATATATATATATATATATATATATATATATATATATATACACACACACACACAAATACATATACAGTGGTACCTCGAGATCGCAGGAGCTTCTTTCTTTAGAAAGAATAACAGGAAATTGAGCTTACCCACGTATTGATTGTGGGTAATGAAGTTTTATTCTGAGAAAGGTTGCCATTGCCTAAGGGTGTTGTGTGCACGAGTGTACTTCATTACCCAGAAAGCCCTCTTTTTGCCCGCGCATGCGCGTTGTGCGTTTCCTGGTCTTAGGAGAAACTCGTCTGAATTAATCGTTCCGTGCTCATAAATACTGTTATACACGAAAGATATGCAAAAAAGACCTGGCTTGGTCGCATCACGAAATTTTGATCGCATGACGGGCGAATTATTTGATCGAAATTTCCGCCGTAAGACGAGAATTTTGTATGACGAGCGGTCGTATGACAAGGTACCACTGTATATATATATATATATATATATATATATATACATACACACATATATATACACATATATATATACACACATATATATATATACACACACACATATACACACATATATACACATTTATACATATACATATATATACATATATATATATATATGTATATATATATATACACACACACACATATATACATACATATATACGTACATATATTCACATACATATATATACATATCTATATACATATACATACATATATACATACATATATACATACATACATATATACATACATATATATAAACACACACACACACATATATATACATATATACATACATATACACACACACGTATATATACATATATATGTATATATATATATATGTATGTATATATATACACATATATATACAAATATATACATACACGTATGTATATATATACACACACATATATACACATATATATACGTATATATATATAAATATACACATACATATATACATACATATAGACGTACATATACATATATATACATATACATACATATATATACATACACACACACACATAGATATATATATACATATATATACACACACACATATATATACATATATATATACACACATATATATATATATGTATGTACATATATATGTATATATATACATATATACACATATATACACACGTATGTATATATATATGTATATATATGTATATATATATATATATATATATATATATATAAATTATGTATGCCTAAAATATATATAATATGTAAGCTTTAATTGGCTGGGAGAAAACTTACAAAGCTTTGATGGCTTTGGTATAAGCGTTTACTGCGTCTTGGTAATTCTCGCTCTGAAAAAGTGTGTTGCCACATTTCTTCATACATTCACTTTCCTGGATGAGAATCACAAAAGTGGTCATTTAAAACACTCACTGACATTAAAGGCAACAGACCAGATCCAATTGACTGTTTACCGCCGTCAATGGCAACCAATGAGTGAAGGCTTACCCTTTGAATCTCCTCGGGGTACTTCAAATTTAACATTTCATAATTTTTTTTTGCGCTGTGTTCCACCATATCAAGGAGGTACGTCATGACTGGAAAAACACAAAAAAGAGCATATTCGTTCACAGCAATTTTACAATTTTTCCAAACCTTGCCATGTTGACTTAAAATAAGAGGACATTTTTCCTTGCTAAAGCAACTTTTGCTCTAAGGATTTTACCTGTAATATGAGAATATTGATTTCACACAATTGACAATTTTGAGCCACAAAATCAAGTTATGTCTCTGAAATTTCAAGTTAGTGCTAACCAAGCTGTGAAAATATTTGTTTGGAGGCCAATAACCAAAATGCATTTGCAGTAACTGTTAAAAAAAAGAATGATGGAAGCCATGAACTTCATTTTATATTATTTCATTTATCAATTGATTGCAAGTCAAAGCAAAAATGAAGAAATAAAGCTGAAGGAGACACTCGAAAGTCAAATGGGTGAAATTGACAGAAATAAAATAAAAAACATACAAAGCCGGCTTACAGTCTTGGAAGATATCGCTCAAAAATGAATAGGAGGAGAGATCGTCTGGGCACAGTAGACAGACACAATCAGTGATGTTTTCTCCCCCCGTCTCCTCCAGCCACTGGCACCCATCGAACAGAGCCACTGGCAAACACTGAATCCACGCATACACAAGCCAAAACACCCAATCAAATTTTCCACTGCAACAGTTAACAGAATGTCAGGCAAACACTTCAGACTTACCCTTTGAAATTTGAGATTAATGGATAAGAAATGATGCATTTTTTCTTTTGTCAACTAAAAAACAAGGCAAAGAGAAAAAATCCAGACTTGAAACATTTGACTCCAGAGCAGGGCAACGTCAACATTTCTGTTCAGTTTATAGTCAAAAGTGACATAAAAAGCCAACTTTTACGAGTCCGATAAAACCAAAAGTTATGGGGGGGGGGGGGGGTGAAGTGGGCTTGAATTAAGAAACAATGATAGAATGTGTTTTATTTCAAATCCATCCTTTAGTTAGTCGTAAAAACACTCTACTGATCTATGGTTCCTAATATGGCAGATTGTCAAAGTGCTGCTACGTGCTCATGTCTGCCAATATGCCGTTCAAAATTTCATTTTTCTTTTCTGTCAACCTGTAAAGAAGACAAGAGCATTTGATTGCAGAACTAAAGCTTGGACTTACCGTTCCGACTTCAATTGCTTTGAGAATTGAGTCTAGGGCTTCAATTTTTGTCAGCATCTTCAAACTCAGGATGGTGGGATTCCTTTACGGGAGACAAAAAAAAAAAGAAAATGTGTGAATAAAAAATAATAATATTGAACAGACCATTAGAGAAGGCTGTAAACCAGGGGTGTCAAAGTCAGTTACTTTTTTCCCCATCACTTCCATTTTAGGCTATTCACAGGTTACTTGTGGTAATTTTGGATCATTTCCTAGAGATTCTGAAGGACTTTCCAGGATCCTTCTTGTTTTTCGGTTACTGATGATTTGGGGGGCATTCCCCTGTTAACTCATTGGCTGTCATAAAAAAAAAAAAGCTGTTTTGGCGGCCGGGGGCAAATGAAGGAATTTCGTTGCAGATGGAAAACTGAGCAAAGTGCAGTAGTGCACCCACTTGATCACACAACTCACAAACTTCTGGTTTTCCGGCAGCCGTGTGAAAAAAAAATACAGTCATACCTCGTCATACGACCGCTCGTCTTACAATATGCTCGTCTTATGACGGAAATTTCGATCGGATAATTCGCCCGAGATACGATCAAAATTTCGTGATGCGACCAAGCCAGGTGGCCATGTCTTTTTTGCATCTCTTTCATGTATAACAATATCTACGAGCACCGAATGATTTATTCAGACGAGTTCCGACCATGAAACGCACAACGCGCATGCGCGGGCAAAAAGAGGGCTTTCTGGGTAATGAAGTATACTCGTGCTAAATTCTACCATAATTTTCGGGATGCTTGTCTATTGTCTCAACGACTTACCTTGGATTGACCAGGCCTAGGGACGCACCCCAGGCAAAGCGAGCAACAGCTGGGTGCTGTATCACCAGGATGGGCAACCAGTAGCCGCAAAGTCTCATTAAATGGGCCCCCTTCTTTTTGACATCCACAGGGATTTGGTCCCATTCATCCTTCAAGTGAACTAAGCACACAAACATCACGGTGAGGGTTGTGTTGACAAGTACAACTTGGAAAGTAAACTACTATTTTTCATGTCGCAGGCTTACGTCTGATGTTGGCCTCAACCTGGTCAGGATGACTGTCAACAAATGTCTGTGAGTAAAATGAATACCAAAAAAGAAGGATGAGTCAGTCCTCTTAGATAAATATTTTTGCCTGATATGTGATTTCAACGCACCGTCATTACACTATGCACCAAAGAGGCCCTGTTGTCGTCATTATAAGATTCCCAGGGTTCGGAATCCGAGTCGGACATCATCACCGTATCTGGAGACAAAGGTCCAGACAGTGTGTGGGTTTCTTTTGGTAGCAAAGAATTTCTCCTTTGTGTATAAATGACAAGGGAACAAGTGCCAAGAAAACTTCAGTACAATTCAGTTGTATAGACCTTTGTAGTACTGTTCATTTGAATTGACTCTTTAAGAGAGGCAAAGTATTTTTGGTGTTGTATCATTTGAAACCAACTCAAATTGCAATCTGCATAAAAGGCAACTCTAAAAATGAGACATGCAGTTTCGCCAACTCCAGTTGCGACTGATTAAATTACTACAAAAGGTTGCTGTATAAAATAATACATCACTAATAATGCTGTCCATATACAAAGCATCCCATCGAAAGGTTAACGCATACCTGCCTTTATCCGGTTTCAGGCAAAAGGTAAGCCAACACTACACAGTCTGTTAGATCCGACTGTATTTTTTTTAATAAACATTGAAAAGAACTTACTGACTCGGAATGTGCGATTTTGGCTCCGTCGCATCACAAAAAAAAGCCGGAAATCATACGAACTGCATTTCTTACCACTCTGTTGGCGTCGACGGTAAAACCAAACGAGGTAACAGATAGCAAGACAACTCGTATACCTGACGGAAACTTTGTGTACTAAAATAAACACGGAAAATTCCTTAAAGTTTAACCTTCGTCGCACATAAATAAAAACCTGAATGCTTGCGCAGTTCGAAATTTCGACGCCCCCTTCGTATAACCGTTTGTAATAGAGACATGATGTATAAAAGGGACTAGATGCGGTGTCAGTAAACGGCGGCCATCTTAAAGCGGTGGTTTCCTCTGCTATGCTCTTTTGCAACGAACCTGCAGTGAGTGATTTTCCCTACTAACATACTCTTAACTTGGTAATATCTATTTAGAAGGTTTTGTTTACAACAAACTGTATTAACATGTCTGTGATTCGTGCTGGAGATAAACAAAATATATATAATCATTTTGAGTATGTAGTTAATTTTGTGTTAAGTTATTTTCTTCCTGACGATTATGAAAACTAAACTGTTAGAAAATCGATAGAAATTTGATCATTTTAAAGTACTTCATACTCCATTCACTATGTTACACCCATCGGAAGGCTCTGATGCAAAATGGCCGACAAGTGACAATGCTCATCCCTCGTTGGCTTTTTATAAATATGTTGTTTTAAAAACAGAGAAAATACAAAATTATTTTTATAAATAATTAATCTTTCCAAGTTCACTTAATGACACTCGAGTTAAAAATATATAATTAATAAATTGCAAAATACAACTGACAGACTGTGAATGGTAAACAAAGTGTAGCCAATGTAAAAACGGTAAAGATGGGAGCCAGTAATAATAAAATAACTAAACAAAGAAAAAATAAAAGAATAATACTTAATTTCACTTTCCTCTTTTAGAGACATCGACACGATGCTAGACATCACATCTTAACATTTTATTGAGCATATGATATATGATGTGCCAATCCCCAGAGGGGAAAGTAGCTTGAAAATTGTCTATAAATATAATCAAATATGAGCACGGATGGTAATTTTGTTAGTAAAAATATATGAAAAATAAATTTAAAAAATAATAATAAACACACAGACAGCCAGGAATTATGGGACTGAAAAACATTAGCAATGTTGGCCCAGGGACACTGAAGATATTTCCCAAATGTGAAATAGTTTTTTTTCTTTTGCCTACCATTAAGGATTATTATTATTATTATTATTATTAAATCTTATTTTTCTAGAGCTAGGAATTTCTGAGCATATATTCTAGCTTTGTTAAAAAAAAAAATCCAAATTTATTTAAGAAAAAAACCTGTTTCTCTCATTGTCAATCCACATCCACGATGTAGTCGATGTCGATCTCAAATGCATCAACTTGTGTGAGCAGTTTCTGGAAGACTTTTTGGGGGAATAAGAAAAAGCTTCTGCTGTTCTCCAGGTCCTGCGCATTTATGATCCGTGTGACAAGAGCTTGCTGGATAGCTGGAGACTCGCAGGGGTGATGGCGCACACCGTGAGACACGTTTCTCCCCGGCTCGATGAGCAGAAGCCCCTCTTTCCAGACAGATTCCTCATTTCTGGAAACTTTCCCATGGTGCGTCTCATTGAAGGACATTTGTCCGGATGAGGTCGTGTTTGTTGAACTACTTAACTGGGATGAGTGACGAGCGGGTGCCGATGGTGCGATTTCCCGAAGGTTCCTGTGAAGGTAGACAGTGTAACCCTGAACCAGACGGTTGAATGCCGTCTTGTAGGACAAGCGAAGGGACGCCGCCGAACCAAATGGCACAGAATGAAGACGAACCTGGCGAAACAATAAGGAAAGGCGGAATATCAGCACCACCCAGTCATGATAAATATTGAGGCTGTGGATGATTACTTATAAAAACAAAAGCAACAAAATGGGAATAAATAATATGAAAATGCCCGTGATCCTTGTGAGGATAAAGCGGTTCAGAAAATGAATCAATCAATTAATATGAAAATGTTACAATTAGGAATCTAAAAAAAAAAGTTTAAGTATTTCAAGAAACATGATACAGTCAATCTATTTAATTTAAAAATTTCACAACAACAAAAAAATCTTTAAAAATAAAAAATGGATGTTCTTATTAAAGTTCAGGGTGATTGATTGGACGCTTACTACAGTCAATTTTAATTAGTATTCAGAGTGTCCCCAGATTGTATAGGCTCCGGCACCCCCCGCGAACTTTGTGAGGATAAGCAGTTCAGAAAATGAATGAATCAATCAATTAATATGAAAATGAAAATGTTACAGTTAGGAATTTAAAAAAAAAAGTATTTCAAGAAACATGAAAATATAGTCAACCTATTTTATTTAAAAAAATTCACAACAAATAATTCTTTAAAAATAAAAAAATGTTCTAATTAAAGTTCAGGGTGATTGATTGGACGCTACAGTCAATTTTAATTAGTATTCAGGGTGTCCCCAGTTGGTATAGGCTCCGGTACCCCCGCGACCTTGGTAAGCAGTTCAGAAAATGAATGCATGAATATATCAAATTGAAAATAAAAAAGCAGAAATAAACATTCTGACCTGGTGTATCCTCATATGGAGATGAAGAGCAGCTCCAGTCAACCACTGCTGCATGGAAACTGAACTCATTCTCTTCTTGTTAATCATCCTGTGGTAATGGTCCAGCATTTCCAGTTTGAGCCAGTTGTCATAGATCTCAATGGTCTCGGCCATCGTTTCCCGGTCGTTGGCGAGGCCTGGGATCAGGCTCAGGTAGCTCTGTGCGATCCCGCCAATTCTTGAGGAAACTGCGATTCCAAAAAGCTTTCCGGATGGATTAAACAGAGGTGATTGACCGGCCTCTGTTGAACTGTTGCCTCTGACCTAAAAATATATATATATATTTATTCTGGAATGCCACAACTTTAGTCAACAAACAATTTCTGCGATGTATCTCAGCTGAATTTGGAAATTATTTTTCACATATGAAACAAACTATTTATCCCCAAAATGTGAGCAGCTATTTTTTATGTAACGTGACAATACGTATTTATTTGACACATTTTCATACTATTATCATGCAATTTGCACAAATTCAAATTTATTTCACATAACTCATGAATTATAATATGGGAATGCGATTTTTTTTTTTTTTTACAGAAAAGGTCACAACTCATGTCTTAAGTTTAAATTGTAAAGTTATGTTACGTTTGAGGTGGCCCGGTGGGCAAGTGGTGAGGGCGTCGGCCCCACGGTTCTGAGATCGAGGGTTCAATTTCAGGTTCGGACCTTCCTGTGTGGAGTGATCTCCCTGGGCTTGCGTGGTGGGTTTTTTCCGGGTGCATGAATAAATGTTACGTTTGCCATAAAGTCGTTAACATTGGCTGCCATTGACTGCAATAGGCGTCCAATCAATGTTGAGTGGGAGGGCTGTCAGCGACCATTCGTCGCCAGATCTTCCAGTCAAAATGCCTTTAATTAGATTAGATAACTTTATTTTTATATATCATATATTATTATCTAATGGCAGCCAACTGCTACAATAAAAATCTATTCTAAGAATAAAGTATCTTCCAAGGAAATTTCTACAAACCTGTTGGGCAACGTTGTCCAAAAGCATGGACAAAGCCAGCGCCACGATGCCGACGCCCCCGTGCGTGACCTTGGGGCCTTTCAGCTCTTGTTGAAGGCGGACACCAAACGTCGTCCGCTGTGTTTCGCTTAGGCCCCTCCGCAGCGAGGCGTACTGGTGTTGCAACGCCGGCGCCGAGTCCAGGGACAGGAAGGCCGCGAGGGCCGGGTCTAGTGAGATGTTGGGGATGGCGTTGGCATCCCGGGCCGCCAGGAAAATGTTCTGGACCGTGACCTGTGAAGGCAGGCACAGATTGTGGCCCAGCAGGATCATGGCTGGAGCGCAATGGCTGTGCGAGAAAACAACATGCGTTAGTCGGCATTATCTTTGACCTTGTGTTTGTTTACTTATGGTCTGCATGACGTAAAGTCGTCCGGTTGGTCGTTATTATACATCCCACAAGTGTTGGGAAATAATGACGTACTATTGGGTCACGGCCAAGAACGAAGTACTCAGAAGTAACCATGGAGGAAGTTGCATTTTCTGGGTGTATGCAAATAGCATTTAGAACATGTTAGCATTGGCTCTTGACCTAGTAGCAGGACGTCACATTTCTCAATCTAATCATGGAAGTTCAATAAGAAAAACACAGTCACGTGACAAAGTCTTATAAATTGCGGTGAATTAATACTGCGCACTGCTTTTGGGGGTAACGAGAATACATTTAAGTGAATAAATTGTAGTTTTTTTTAAATAAAATCACTTACCATTTTAAAGATAAATTTGCCACAATGTTAAAGTCTTATTTTTTGTGGGAAACGCGTAGTTTCCCAAGTTTAAGTTGCAAAGTATAGAACATATACCTTACAATTCACGGTCACAATATAGTACAAATTTGATTCTTTAAAAAAAGGAAAGCTTTGCGTAACGAAAGAAAACGAAACTACATTTTTTGCCAAACACGTCACTCTACACTCGAATCATTACTGCGCATGCGTGAAGGGTACGGCCATCTTGTGCGTGGGAGTGTGGGCGTGTGCATGTGTGTGGGGGGGCTTTGGAAAAAATTGGAAATCTTTTCCTGAATTTCCTAAAACCTGTGACGATAAAAATATTGTTTATTTTACATGCATATGTTCTATTATGGATAAAATACAAAAAAAATCCTACGACTCGACTTGAATGACACTCGGCTATTTCCGCCAACTTCCGAACGTCCTGGTATTCCGTTGCTTCGTGACGTCACGATAGAATATCTCCTCTCATTTGAAAGCTGCAATGTGGACCCAATAAAATAGGTACAATGTGAGATAACCCGCTCAATTCCGGATTAAAAGCAGCACGCGATTTTATTCCATGTATCATTGTTGAAATTTGCGAGCATTCCCCAAAGAAGATCCTGGAACAAGCTATTCGCTGTGTCCAGTAAACTTAATCGAAGCCGTGTGAAAGGATCTTCCATATTTGTGCTTGAAAAAAGGTAAGAATTTGACGGCGTGTATATCATATATATTGTGTTAGAAATGGCATCAAAATCCATGGGTTGCAGTTCCAGTAATACTCGACTCATTTCTATGCTTAGCTGCAGCAAGAGCTAACGTTAGCATCATGGTACTAAACGTGTAATAGCTTCATAAATGTTGCTTTTAGATGACTAAAGGCCAAATGTGTAAACGTATCGAACTCTAGAAAAGCGGTCAGTATCTAACATTACATCAAAGCCCTGCTCAGGTAGCAAAATCATGTAAAGTGGGGCCCCTTGTGGTTGATAGCAGTATATGGATGAGGAAAATATCCTTTATTCGGTAGAATCTAACATTATTTACTGTCAGGGCCTTGCAAGGAGAATCACTGATGTACTATTTTTTGAGAGACAGTATGAGTCAAAAGACGGAGCGTCGCGGCATCCACGTGGACCAGTCGGAGCTGCTGTGCAAAAAGGGATGCGGTTTCTACGGCAACGGCGCCTGGCAAGGCCTCTGCTCCAAGTGTTGGCGTGAGGAATATCAACGGGTGCGCCAGAAGCAGATCCAGGATGACTGGGCCTTGGCTGAAAAGTAAGACTTTGATAAGTCCTTAAATAAAGGCCATTTAGGTAACAGTGCTATTAAGAAACCAAAAACAATGCGTGATGATGACTTGTGCTTTTCCCAGGTTGCAACGAGAAGAGGAGGCGGCCGCCTACGCCAGCAGCCATGGCACGCCGGTCCCGGCCCAGTCCACGCCACTCCCTACAAACCAGTCCCAGTCCTTGTTGGGACCCTTTTCCAAGTTTGAGGAGAAGAAGAGCAACGAGAAAACCCGCAAAGTCACCACCGTTAAGAAGTTTTTCAGCCCATCGTCGCGTAGCGCTTCCAAAAAAGGTACGGTCGGAAAACCAGGAGAAACTCAAGACGTCGGTTGATGGCGTCCTCCTTCATCAGACTCTCCGGAGGTGAAGACCAGCAGCCCGTCCACGCTTCGCCACGCCGGCTTCGACTCGGATCAGGCGTCGAAGGACTTTGCGGAGTTTTTGAAGAACATGCAACGACCCGTACGGGAAATCCACAAGCAGTGCCACAGCTTCCTGATCAACGTTTCCAGCAAGAAGGTGACCGCTTGAGAAAAAGTTCATCAACCCATAGTTATCGCTGACGTTGTTGGAGAAAAATGGCCTCAATGAATGTGTTTTTTTTTAGGACTTGAGTGCTGAAGAAATGTCAGAGTGTGTTCAGGACTTCTACCAAAACCTGGCCGACCGCTTGATGAGTCACTTCAAAGGTGAGCAGCGAAAACATCTCCTCGTCTGCGATAAATGTGACTGAAATAAGGTTCTTCTAGGTTCCTCTGAGCCTGTGGAGCAGGTGATGGATCAGGTGGAGAAGTATATTATGACCCGTCTGTACAAAAGCGTCTTCTGCCCGGAAACCACCGATGACGAGAAGAAGGATTTGGCTATGCAGAACAGGATCAGGTGGGTTTCTCGCGGCTTGTCATGTTCTGGCTTGGGTAACTTGTCCCACTTTTTTGTCTCAGAGCTCTCCACTGGGTCAACATCCACATGCTTTGCGCGCCCATGGACGAAGAAGTTCCAGAAGCTTCGGGGAATGTAGTCAAAGCCATCACCGGTAACTTCTCCTTCATTTGAGTCAAGAATCTCTCATCGCTGTTTTACTGAGATGAAGATTCCATGCAGATATTATCGAGATGGACTCCAAAAAGGTCCCCCGGGACAAGCTGGCGTGCGTGACGCGCTGCAGCAAGCACATCTTCGCCGCCATCGCCGGAACCAAAAGCGAGCCGGCGTCGGCCGATGACTTCCTGCCGTCGCTCATCTACGTGGTCCTGAAGGCCAACCCTCCTCGACTGCAATCCAACATCCAATACATCACGCGCTTTTGCAACCCCAGCAGGCTGATGACCGGCGAGGACGGATACTACTTCACTAATCTGGTCTGCTTCCCTTCCATTCTTACATATTTTTAATATGCTCAAAAAAAAAAAAACACGTTTTGATCTTGATGTGACTTGAACACACAACCTTCCCGATCTGGAGTCAGACGCGCTACCATTGCGCCACAGAATCAGTCAAAAGCTCACAGAAACGAACTCACTTTTCGTTCGTAAGAGCCATTGCGGAGAAGGGAAAACAACTCATGCAAGGAAAATAGAGGCTCTAGTTTATGTATTTAAGAATCACATAAACGTGTTTTGACAGGCTGCAATATACTTCACAAAATGGGTGACGGGATGGAATACAGTAATAGCTTCAAAAATGCTTTATTGGTCGTCAACAATACCATTATGTTAGATACACATTCCACAAAAGGTATAAAAGTGACAGTAGAATCCCCAAATATAGTGGCCAAAAGAAATCCCCAAATATTGCGTATATGTCCAAAAAAATGAACAAAGAGGATTCTTTCATTCATTTTCCATTCTGATATTTCTTACAAGGGTGGCAGGCAAAAAAGGATTATAAATGTGTGATATTCCATAGACATGATGAAATCTCAAAATGGATGGAAATTCGTGAATATTTTTTCCAAATCCACCAACACAGTTACAGTTGACAAAAAAAATGAAAGACAATTTCCATCAAAAAAAAAAGAAAGAAAAAAAAATCATACATAGGGGCAATTTAGTGTTGAACAAGCCTGCTCTACATGTTTTTGAGATGGGGGAGTACCCAGCAAAAACCCACACAAGCCCGGGGAGAACAAGCAAATGAGGACCAACCTGGGATTGAACCCTCAACCAAAAAAAAATCTAAAGGCAACACACTAGCCATGCAAATTTTTCTTTGGGTGCTCCGGTTTCCTCCCACATCCCAAAAACATGCTAGTTGAAAACTCTAAATTCAACAACAGCGCTACCTATACGCATGTACTTTCCTGTAAATGGCCATTTTGTTTCTTTTTTATCCAGTGTTGCGCAGCGGCCTTCATTGAGAAACTGGACGCGCAATCCCTCAACCTGACCCCGGACGAATTCCAGTCCTACATGTCGGGCCAGGTTTCTCCTCACTCTGAGCGGAGCCGCACCGACGCCCCTCCGGACTCGGGACCCTCGTCCGCCGATGGTCCGCTGGCCCAACTTCGCCGTAACTTGGACCTCCTTTCGGAGCTGAGCGCGCGTCAGGAGGCCTTGATGGAGGCCGCCCACGTTTTTCACGCCGAGCTCCTGGCCTGGCCCGACGGCGTGCGGCAGGAGGTGAGGGACGCCGTGGAGAAACACCCGCTTAACGTTAGCAGACCCGCCGCCACTGGCAATCCGCTCGCCGACCCGACGCAGATGTTCGCGGGGTAACAAAGTCCAAACGTGACACTCCTACTTGCAAAATTCTTCACATTAACATCAGACTTTTTGACTGAACAGCTTGAAATGCTTCCACCCTCTTTTTTTTAAAGGGAAAGAAAAAGATTCATTTTGAAGTATTAACTCATTGGCCGTGAAATATGATCAGTCATTGCTAGTTTTGCAGTTAAATGCATTTAAAAGGGTTGCAAGCAAGGAAATAATATATTTATATTTGACTGGGATGACTGACAGCAATTCACAGCCAGTCTTCCCAGTTTTTAATTGCACAATTGTAGTAGTCACTGGAAGGCCATGAGTTAAATATTCTGACTTAAAATTAAAAAATTGGAGTGTTATTTGGTGCCATAATCAGTGTATTTCAGTTTTTTGTTGTTTTTATTTTGATTAATTCTGTTCTCATTCACATTTTGTTGATTCAGATATATATATATATATATATATATTTCTAAATCAATAAAATGTGAATGAGAACAGACTTAATGTAATTAGTGTGTGTGTGTGTGTGTGTGTGTGTGTGTGTGTGTGTAATTGAGTTCATCAGACTTGTATACTACTAAATGCTCATATTGTGTCTTACAAGTGTTACAAAATGTGACATTTGCGTACTAGGTTATGTTTTTTTTTTTATCCGACTAAAAATTCTCAGCCTTGTAAAGGGTTAATGCCATTTAAAAAAACTTTTGGCGGGTTTTATTTAGCTAAGAGTGCCGTTTTTTTATGTATTTTTTTAAAAAATCAATTCTTTTAGAGTTGACTTCAACAATGACATTTCCCACGTAATAACATTCTAACCTGATCTTTAATGTGCTGTGTGTATTTAGATCGACAAACTCATTAGCTGCCGTTGAGGATCACTGCTAGCCTTCCCTGGTCCAATAAAATGGACATCACTCACTGTCAGTGGTAGCCAATGAGTGTAACACTGCAGTATTCCAATGAAATAAAACACTGTAAACATATTTAAAGAAAGGAAAACGACCTAAACGGACCTTGTTGTTGTTCCTTCACAGCACAATAACACAACATCCCAATATGCAATGAAAGAGTTTATTTATCATACTTATGATCATACTGTATGGTGAATTATCAGGTTTTCCAAGGAGCTTTTTTAAGGGTTTGTAATGCAACGGCGACTATCTCTCTCTCTACGGTGTGCAAAAAAAAATGTATGAAAAAGCGTTTGTTTTTTAAAGGGCAGTTCAAGGTCATGGCTTTCCGCAGGAAGTGTGGAGCAGGTGTGTGGAACTTTCCACAAGCAGCTGGTGGTATTAGGGAGGGGCCGAGAGAGGGAGAAGGGGCGGGGCTTACAAGGAAGAACTTGTCGTTGGTTTTTCGTAGCAGAAATAAAACACGGCAGACAGGATTAATTCATGTTTGTACATGCGCCAATATACACGCAGAACACATCATTAAGGACACCTCCGCCAACGCAAATGATGGGACAGTAATCCCTCGAATATTGTGGTTGTTGTAGATTAGATTAGAATTTTATTTCATCCCGTATTTGGGAAATTTCTTGGTTGCAGTAGCAAGACACACAAGACATTGTAGACCTAGTTAAAAAAAGATGGATAGATAGACCAGACATGGCCGCGATAAACCAAAAACCGCAAAATAGGATCACCCCTATTATAACTACCTTTTATTTTCCCTTCAGGGCTGAGTCCTCGTAGAAAGCGAACGATAGGGGAGTGGCTTCCGCGTGGATTTTCACATTTATATGAACTTTAAAAAAAATTAAATTAAAAAAGATTTTTTTTGTAGTGATGCCGCGGAAGTTGAAGCTGCAATATTCGAGGGATTACTGTAATAATTAGTCATTGAACCTGATGTGACCGCAGAATGAACATTTCTGGGTGACAAAACAAGTTAAAAGCTTTTTTAGTAAGGCATAGATTATGTACAGGTCTAACCTAAACCAGTGCGTTAGTATCAAACGTCTGGCAAATATTCACACGGCAACTCCCCCGAAAGGTTCCAAACATCTCGTGATATGTACAAAAATACTCAATATTAAAGTTCCCTATGGGAATGATCAGATTAGAAAAAATAAGAGGGTCTCCATTATTGTTTCTTCTTGGAGTTACACTTTGGACTCACTCTCGGCGTTGGAAAGGTCCCCGTTACGCTGGGCCCGCGCTTCCTGGCGCTCGACCTCGGGCGCCGCCGGTCCCTGCTGGCTCAGCTTGCTGGCCACGGACCAGGTAAGGGGGAGTCGGCCCCGCCCGTTCATGTCGGCCAGCTGCCGGGCGCTGCAGGTGGGCGTGTTGGTCTCGTAGATGTCGTGGAAGCTGTTGTAGTCCACCTCGTAGAAGCCGTCCTCCAGCGTGAGCACGGGCGTGAAGCGGTAGCCCCACTTGATCTCGCTGCTCACGTACGAACTCCGAGCTTGGCACGTCATGCCTGAGGACGAGGAGGTCACCGAGAGTGTGTTTACATTTCAACATCCGTCTGATCAAACCGGTCAGTCTTGCTTTTGGTCCGTTTTGGTCGTCTGTCCATTTTGTCTGACAGTCGCTTTTATGACCATCTGCCAGTCCCTCCCTTGGCGTCAGTCGTTTCATTTGTCTGTTCGCCAGCACCCGCTGACCTCGTCCTCCACATCAATCAGTCCCTTTGCCTCTTTTTATCTACCGGTCAGACAGTCCAGGTCTCTCACAGTGTCTGTCAAAACCCACGCAATTGGTCCATCGCTCCTTTTATATTTCCACCTTTTCTTATTTCTGTCCCTTTTCTGATTGTCGTATTTGTCTGTTCTCGGTTATTCTTATACGCTATTGATCCGAATGGGCACTCGGTATTTCAAGATGACTGCCTATCCTCACAAGGGTCGCAGGGGGTGCTGTATTTGCAATTTAGAGTGTTCAAGTAGCCTACCATGCATGTTTTGGGGATGTGGGAGGAAACCAGAGTACCAGGAGAAACCCCACACAAGCCCAGGGAGAACATACAGACTCCACACAGACCTGGAAGCTAGCGTATTTTCTCGCATATTAGCCGCCTCCACGTATAAGCCGCATATCGGACGCATCGTCTTGCGAAATGGCGTTTCGTCTTTGTCACCTTGCAGTCTTGTGCATGTTAAGTCTAATTTGTGCGCATATAAGCTGTACCCTTGATTCAGTCATCATTTTTTAGGAACAAATATGCCGTATATGCGAGAAAATACGGTAACCGTCAACCTCGGAACTGTGAGCTATCCTTAATAAGTATTACTGTTTTGATTGACCTTCATAACATTTAATAAATCCACCCAATTTCATATGTCCATCTGTCCGTTTCGAACTCAATCAACCGCAATCGATCGTTCAGTCATTCCGTTTGTCCGCCCTGTCGGTCTACAAGCACTTACAATATCATAGTCGATATCGGTATATTCAAGTTCCTATCCGTCACCGTCAATCTTAGCCTTTCAGTCATTTGGTACACCTGCCTTAGACCCAAAATGGTGGCAAATCTCAGCAGCCCTTTGTACGCGGCGACTTACCCGTGGCCTCGACCATGCCCTCCAGAATCACCACGATCTCCAGCTCCTCCTTGGCCAGGTGAGCCGGCGAGACCTCCCAGAAGGGACTGTTCTGGTTGATCTCGTGGCAGATGATGAGCGGCGACACGAGGAACAGCCGGTCGTCGCCCGTGCTGTAGCCCACGTTTATGTCCGTCTGGTTCAAGGGGATGAACTCTCCCTCCTTGGTCTGTTTGGACTTTATGAGTTTGGCACGGATGGAGGCCTCCACGATGTGCGAGTTGCGCAGGTCTCCGACCCGGAACATCAGGCACAGGCGTCCGTCTCTCATGGAGATGACGGCGTTGGTGGAAAAGACCAGCGTCTCGGCACGCTTCTTGGGTTGCGAGATCTTGACGAACATGCAACCCACCATGAAAGCGTTGACGATGGATCCCAGCACCGACTGGATCAGGAGCAGCAAGATTCCCTCGGGGCACTGGTCCGTGATGACCCGGTACCCGTAACCGATAGTGGTCTCCGTCTCGATGGAGAACAGGAAGGCTGACACGAAGCTGTTGAGATTGTTGACGCAAGGAGTCCAGAGGTTGTCGGCCAAGTGGTCCAGGTCGCCTCGCAGGTAGGCGATCAGCCACCACATGAAGCCGAAGAACAGCCAAGTGACCGTGTACACCAACACGAAGATGAACAGGTTGAAGCCCCACTTCAGGTCCACCAGCGTGGTGAAGATGTCCGTCAGGTAGCGATAGGTTTCGCGCACGTTGCCGTGGTGGACGTTGCACTTGCCGTCTTTCCGGACGTAGCGTTGGACCTTGCGGACCCGCTCGACGGCCGCCAGCTGTTTGGGCAGTTTTTTGCCGGCCGGGTGACCCGACTTTCCGCTGATGGCCGGGCTCTCCACATCCTGCTCCATGAGGATTCTGGATGGATTCAAGGCTGCGGGAGGAACGCAAATGAAGTTGGCGGCGATCGCATGGATTTCTTCTCCATAATTACCATATTTTCTCGCATAGCCGCCTTCGCGTATAAGCCGGGTCCTTAAAATTGCCGTAAAATCGTTGAATTTGACCATTTCTCTCATATAAGACGCCCCTTGATTCACAATTTTCATATCCATATTCGTGGTTTTAATAGGGAGTACAAATGTGTTACTTTGAAGGGAAAATTTTGAGAACATTTTCGGTCTCGTTTGTCATTCCTAGGTAAGATGCCGGCGCCCTGAGCGAGCAATGACAGGCACAAATAAGTGAGTTTTTGTTTTTTTTCACGTTTTATGCAAGGCTTTTAGGCCCGTTCCGTGTATTTACCAGCGGAACAAATGTCGGCGTGGAAGCTGTTGAGCACTCCATCCACAGGGGAATATTTTGAGCTTGAGCAGCGCCGGTAACCATGGCAACACGCCACTTCGTCTATCTATCAAGGGCTCGCAATATAGCAGGAATGTTCTGGAACGGACCGCGGCTTCGAATACGATACCGACCGGCCGACGGGTCGGACATCTATCGCCGTCATCGGCGGCGAAGGAGTGAAGATTTTTGAATGGCGGTTGAGCCGCGACATTGTGTAATACAGTAAAAAATCCTAAAGCCCGATGGAGCGTCTGGCGGTGGTTGCTAGGCGACCATTGTTTGGGGATTGGGCTTTAGCAAACAGAAAATGGGATTGTTTAAGCAGGTGTGCGGCACAATGGCCGACGGCAGCCAATTATGTTTTGATCAGTTTTGGAGTGAAAGAGAAACCCTTGCTCAGTGTGAGGAATTCAAGTAGATTAAATTGATTGTATTAAATGTATTCACTAAAGGTGAATCAACCACGAGACCATTAAAACAGATAAAAAAAGAAGAGTGAAAACAGGGATTTCAGCTCATTTCAATTGAGACGAGTCTGTAAACAATACAGAGCGGGGCTCACATGACAATCCAGCCTGAACTATTTGAGGCGGAAAAGGGGAGGGGGGGCTCGTACAGGAAGAGGCTGTTGTCATGGAGACTAAGGCCAGGTTCTAATACGAATACCACTAATATTCCGCTCTGGATTCTGACTGGAGCTGTTTTTAGAAAGCGGCATCCGGCGCCGGACGACGACGCAGGCCTCGGGCCCGTCCGGATGGCCGGCGAGGTCTCCCGTCGCCCCCTCCCCGTTTCTCCTCCCCCTTCTCTTCGGAGCGCTCATCACGTCACGGAACCGACACATGTCGCCACCGTTTCCAGCGTCCTCTTGTAGTTACGCAACCCGCCCCCTGCCGTCCTTACCCCCCCCCCTCTCACGAGAAGGTGTTTGTCATCATTATGGCGAGCATAATCAGAAAGAAGACTTTTACCTGCAACAAATGGGCGGCCCGGGTCATTCCCGCTCGCTTACTTCCCATCAGACGAAGCGGATGGCTTAGAAATGGCCTTTTTCTTCTGCCTCCATCATCCTTGCTGCAGCGAAGCTGAGAGGAGAGAACTAACTGGTCGGCCCGTCAGCCTCCTCCCACAACCGCTATCCCCACCTTCCTCTTCCTCTTCCTCCTCCTCCTCCTCCTCCCCTTCCAGCAGCAGCAGCACCGGCAGGACCACCAACCTTGGCCCTCCTCCTGGATGGAGGAGTGACACTGTCAAAACTAGGGAAGCACAGAGTGAGAGAGAGTGAGAGACATTGGAATTGATTGGATTGATGCCCAATTCATTTTTAATTGGAAAAAAAATGGGAATTTCATTTTTTCCCCAAAATGTTACCAATACCGCAACTGTAAGGATTAATGTAGATGCTGTTTTTTGTGTGTGCGTCCTGAAATAAACATAGACCCAGCCACCCGAGTCACAACTCTGGGGTCCTGGGTTCAATTCCAGGTCAACCCGCCTGTGTGGAGTTTGCATGTTCTCTCCGGGCCTGCGTGGGTTTTCTCCGGGTTCTCCGGTTTCCTTTCACATTCCAAAAACATGCATGGTAGGCTGATTGGTCACTCTAAATTGTCCCTAGGTATCAGTATGAGCGTGAATGGTTGTCCATCTCCTTGTGTCCTGTGATTGGCTAGCCACCGATTCAGGGTGTCGTCCGCCTCCGGCCTGAAGTCAGCTGGGATAGGCTCAAGCACCCCCTTCCACCCTAGTGAGGATAAATCGGTTCAGAAAACGAGATGAGATGGGAGATGCAATTATGGTTATCTATATCAGGCTATTTAAAGGACTGAACTATCTGTCAATTTTATTGATTAGCAATAACCGCCAATTCCAAAGATGACTATACCTACCAAAGATGGATATATCTATCAATGCCAAAGACGAATATGTCCCTCCATTTTTTAAATGTTACCCTAACAATTAGTACCATCATTTTAATATTAGCTTTCCAGGAATAACGCTCCTTCTTTGTATTATACTGCCTCTAGTGGTAACCATCACACACAGCACATGGCATGATAAAGCACCCTATTTTTTAACCTCCAAAATTATTTTATTAAACACAATCCACTATATTTATTATTGGTTTGGAGGGTAGAACCTTTTAATGGAAGGTTGAGAAGGTTAAATTACAAGCGTGGTCACAGAACAATCTTAAACACACTTCTCAAGGCACTGTTGTACTGGGAAAGCGAGGCAATTTAAGCAAATATATATATATGAATACACTTCAATTTGTCAGTCAAAAAATTGTACAAAGAGGACTGCAGCTTCCTAGAAGCCAAAAAAATATTTCAGATGATACAGACAACACAATAAGTTGCTTGCTATGAACATCAAAATAAGCAGGAACACTGGTAGGTGCTGGAGGTACAAAATATAAACTATCAGGTGATATAACACTACTTCACAACTTTTGCTTCTATTGAATTATAAAAACACTACTTCACAACTTTTGCTTCTTTTGAATTATAAATAATAAAAAGTCTGGAATGCTTGTAATAAGAAGAGTGAGTAAAATTGGGTTTGCAGCAGTGTGATGACAATCCCTTCACAATCAATAATCCTTTTCAGGGTTGGTGGAGAGTCAATGCAGAAAAGGAGCGGAAAAAAAGAGGTGATTTGGTCAAAATATGTGGTTAACGTAAAGGACTCAACTCAAAGTACATGTACGCTACTTCAAAATTTTACAATTTTGGGCTAGGATCTTTTCCCAAGCAGATCAAAAGAAAAACAAAACAAAACATCTATCTGTCACACCACAGGATAATTATTTTACAGATATCTGCTAATCTGCTAATAACTGAAGTGGAAAAGAAGAAAACAGCTTAAATTTTGGTCAAGTAGAAATATGTGTACCGTAATTTAGCATTGACTATGATCGCGGGGGGTGCTGGAGCCTATCCAAGCGAACTACGGGCACCAGAAGGGAGACACCCAGAATTAGTGGCCAGCCAATCGCAGGGCACAAGGTCAACTATTCACACTCATTCAAACCTAGGGCCAATTTAGAGTCTTCAACCAGCCTACCATGGATGATTATCGGAATGTGGGAGGAAACCGGAGTACCCAGAGAAAACCCACACACGCCCGGGGAGATCATGCAAACTCCACAGAGTGAGGGCCGAACTGGGATCGAACCCTCGACCCCAGAACTGTGAGGCCGACGCGCTAACCAGTCTCCACCGGGTCTCCCATGGAGTTGAAAAAGGATTACTATTTGTTAGGATATTGGCAAATGCTGACTGAAGGGGAATTTTCCAACTGGTGCAAACCATCACGATGTGAATGTATGCCCTGATCTTAGTGAAAAATGCATTCCTGAACATTTTTTGTAAGGTGTTACGGAGTTTCGCAAGCTCCATTTGCTTTCAATTCCGATGAAATGTTAGTTGCCTATGGATTTAGCTAAAAAAAAAAAAGAGTCCAAAGCGGGACGGAGACGCGGACTTCACCACCACGTGATCTTGAACTCGTAGATGGGCCTCTTGCAGTAATAGTGATTAACGAGGTGCTTGTCGCACACGCCGATGCACTGCTGCTCGGCGGCGACCCCCAATTCCGACAGGTCGCCCACGATGCAGTGCAGCAGGTCGTAGACGTCGGCCACCGCCTCCCACGGCCCGAAGGAGACGTCCACCTCGCAGTGGTGTTCGAAAAGCTTGGCCTCGCCCTCGGAACGCTCGAAGCGTAGCGAGTTGAAGAGGGGGCGCTCGTACGGCGTGATGGGGGTCTCCTCTTTGTAAACGCAGACTTTCAGCTTGGCGAAGCGAGCCTTCTTTTGCGTGGCGCGCAGCTTGGCGATCTCCACGATGCGCTCCAGATTGTCTGCGAGGGCGAAACATTCCTCGCTGACGTTGGCTTTTTCTGGCTTGAGCGAGCACGGGAACTCGCTCACCTTTGTAGTAGGGCAGCAGGTCCAGGAAGGCCTGTCGGACTTTCTCTCCGGTTAGCGGTTGGGTGTCCTCTAAGCGCTCCAGCAAGGGCGCGATGGAGTAGTACTGGGCCTCCCGGTACACCGCCCTGATTCGCTCCCGGTGGGGCAGTTCTCCCTCGCGCAGGAAGTTCAGGATGTCCCTTTAAGAGATGTAAAAGACATTTTCTATCTTTGCTAAGAGGCAGATGTTTTAAGGCTTAACTAATAGCGGACCATCTTGGTACACGTGTGCGGGCGATTGGTCGCCGGTCTTTTGTCTTAACAAGCAATTGCAGCCCAGTTTACCCAAAGTAGGCACCGTCCCGGTCGATGAAGAAGCGGCCGTCGGCATCGCGCGGGATGTGGTGGCGTCCGCTGAACATGGCGGCCAGCATGGTGTCGTCATAGCGGCGCAGCGTGGACAGGCGGGTGGTGAAGTGAGAGCCACCCACGTTCAGGGAGATCACCTCGGGAAACGTGTACTAAAATTAGAAAGTCAAACAGGTTAGCAATAGGTGGGAACATTTTAGTATTTTCCATGTAACCCATTGATTATTGCTCCCTCTAACAGTAAATAATGATTCACATTTTATCTTTAAAAAATCAGTTAAGAATCAGACATTAAAACACTTTTCTGTTTTGTCAAATCTACACTACTGGTGATTAAGATTTAAGACAAATTGTGTTAGGTGTCGACCACGGAGGGATTATTTTGCCATGTTTAGGCTTCTAATCACGTTAGTAAATTACTACAATCGCCACGTGAGGCACTGTCAGCCAATCAGAGTGCTGCAATAGAACCATCCATTTCTCACCGCCCGTGCATTTAGGCGCTTGGTTATGACGTAATATATTGTCCTTCTCACCGACTTCATCAAAATAAGATAAAAATCAAAACTTTCGAGTTACTTTGGTACCTCTTGTTCCTGCTCGGCGTCCAACGGGCAGCGATGCAGCTTGCCCCGGCCGACGCTCGCCGGGGAGGCCGGCTTCCGGGACTCTTCTTCGGCCACGGCATCGCTGGCTTTGTCAACGTCGCTCGCGGCCGAGAACACGACCATGACTTTGGGTAGCGGAAGCGTTCGGCGCTCTTGGATGAAGCGCCTTACCCGAGTCGTCGCCGCCGCTGGCAGCAGGAGGCTCCGGGATGGAGATGGAGAGTGTCGCTCTCCATCCCCGCCGCCTTCGCAGCCGTTGGAACTACTCGCGCCATTCTGCTGCATGCGCGTCGACGACAACGCGACTGCTAATGACAGCCAGTCTACCGAAAGCCTACACTAGCACACAATGGTCCCGAACCGGTGTCATTCAAGCGGATCCAGTTTAAAGATTAGTTAGACCACC
The DNA here is from genome assembly GCF_051989625.1 of Stigmatopora argus. Taxonomy (NCBI): domain Eukaryota; kingdom Metazoa; phylum Chordata; class Actinopteri; order Syngnathiformes; family Syngnathidae; genus Stigmatopora; species Stigmatopora argus. The sequence goes on from NC_135408.1 coordinate 5,468,196, forward strand.
ACTTCGTATCAGGGGGTGTGTTTCTATTTATATTCGCTTCTACGTACTACTACAGCGTCGCGAGTGACTTACGTCATCACGTCGACGGCGCGCTATCGACAACACAGATTCATTTTAATAAAAAATATTTTAATTTAATTTTAAATTACACACAGAGTCGCGTGTGTTTGTATTTCAATGCCGAAAACAATATTTTAAAGTTTTATAGAAAAATAGCGTCCTCGAATGTAGCATGATTAATGAGCTCGTCAACACCATGTTGTTAGTGGTTAGTTGACAAGGATTTTTTTTAAACTACTGTATATGAAGTTAGAGTTGAACAAATAAAAATCTACCCGGTGAAATTTCATATACAATATGAATTGGACGTCAGGCTCCGTCAATGGCACTGAAACCTGAGCATTCACAGACAGACCTAAGTGTATTTAATTCACTGTATTAATTTTGTTTATTCATAGAAAAATATAATTGACACCTGCTTCCTGTGTGGAATTTGTATGTTCTCCCTGGGCATCTGTAGGTTTTCTCTGGGTACTCCAGTTTCCTCCCAGATCCCCAAAATATACATGGTAGGCTAAATGAACACCCTAAATTGCCCCCAGGTATGAGTGTGAGCGTGAATGGGGGCTCGTCTCATTGTGCCCTGCGATTGGCTGGCAACAAATTAAGGGTGTCCCCCACTAACTGTTGGCTGGGATGGGCTCCAGCACCCCCACCAGGATAGGCGGTACAGAAAATGAATCATTGACCCAAAATGTGATATAAACACAGTATTTGGACACCAGGTCTTTTCTGGTTATTTTTTTTAACTGCCCAAAAATAATCTGATGATAAATCACATTTTCTATAAGAATGTTTTAACAAGTACAAAGATAAGCTACAAGGTCATTGCCAGCTGCACATTTTTTTGATTGTGAATTTTAAGACCCTAAAATGTCCGTAAAACCGCCGACTATGAGCACATATGCTCAAGAACACAAATTTGGATCAGACTTAAGATTTTGTTCTTGATGTCTCATGAAATCAGAAGGCTTTTTCGGTCTGCCCTGTATTTTGAACCTTGCGGCGGATGCGGCTACGCGCTTGGCCGCCGACGTCGACTCCAGCCTAAGCAGGAAGACGTGCAGTTGAACCACCGACGGAGCAGCAACGCAAATACAGCTGTGATCATCTTCAATTTGGTGAGCTCAAGTACACTTTACTTTGGGGCTTGTTTTGGTTTTTTGAAGAAACAATCCAATTAGAGCATGGTAAAAAAAAATCCAATCATTTTCAATGAGACAAAAATGCTTCACTTTGTTCTATTAATTTGCTTTATGTTGTGTTAATTCAGAATGAAGCCCCTGTTTAGTAAATATCCACTAACAATAATCAGTTTATCGTTTGTTTAGTATGTATTCCTAATTATGACCGTGACAATAAAGAGGAGCAGAAAATGGATTAGGTCACCATACCAAATATATTCGTCTTGATTGTAGTTTAAAACCAATGTTTGCCAAGTTGGCTTTGTCATCGATGTTAATTAGCAATTGACTTAAAATAAACAATACTATAGTATATCAAATAAACTTGTGGATCACAAACAGTAAAGATCATTTAAAAAAAGATACAAGATTACAAAGCTTGAAAAGATACTATACTATGCTATATAAAAACATACATATTCTTTTTATTCTTTCTTTGCCCCCTTTGTATTTTAATTAAAACTCTTTCCCTTTGGTTTTATTAGCTGCGTTTAGCCACTAAAACAGGTCAAATATATCCAATAAATACGAGGAAAATAGAAGCACGACTACCATGTGTCTATTTTGCTCATAAAACATGAATAATTAAATAAAATAAATAAATAAACATTTGATTTAATGGGTTAGGTCTGTTCAAGTAGATGACTTGTTAGTCCTCAATTTAAATCACATGAGAGAAATCTTTATGGGTTTTGGCCAACCACTTCCTGGAAACACAGATGTTTACATGTGGAAAAAAAAGTGCAGTTGCTGCCTGTATTTTGACGACAAAGACAATGTTTTAATGAAAGCTGCTTTCAGATATGGTGGGAAATTCCGGCGAGCGGTGGACAGTTGTGACTGTTGCATTGCTAACCTCACTGAGTCTGTTCGCCTTTCTGTGTCTGAGATGCAAAAGGAAGTCTAGTAAGTACTCATAAGCAGAATATTGTGTCAGTGGAGAAAAATGAGACAATTTGGATACAAATAAATGGACTAAGTTTGTGTTGCTAAACTAGTTTTACTTCTGTTTTCTTCTACTATACTGACAATTGTATATGATCTGTGGTGTGCCTCAGGGATAATGCTTAAATCCCCTATGTAAACATGACTAAGGGAGGACCTGGTGGTCCAATCTATCTAGCACAAACACTTTAACTAATTAGGTTTTTGCGGTAACAAGACGCAGCTGGCATTGGTATTGCAGTGATTGCATTTGTAGGACAGCTGATTAATGAAAAGGTGTCCGCTTGATGAGTTGGAATGAAAACCACCTTTGTGGAATAGTTTGTCCACCTGTGCTATAGTTTCAAATGAACAGAACTTCAATTTTAATGGCAGCTTCTTGAAGTTTAGTTGATTGGACGTGTTTAAAAGTATTTTCAGTCATTCACGTATATCAGGGATTAACATTGACTACCTTTTCTAAAATGTAAAAAAAAATGTTTTCCCCCAATATGAATAAACTGTTAATATATGTGTAAGTATACGGTGATGGAGCAAATTTTTATTAAAATAACTAAATGTTTGTATAATTTTTTTTCAATTTGTCCACACAGAAACCATACACGAAGAACCTCAAATATACAACCCGCACACATTGTGAGTATCAGGTTTTGTGACAAAAAAAACACCAAAACGACTAGCTTTTATGAATAATGACACTTTTTGACAGCCAGCGTGAGGGGAGCAGATTTGCTGTAATGCGATCCAAAACAGGTAAATGCGACCATTTCATGTGTAATAGGTGTTTCTACACATTGAAAAATGTACCATTTATTTTTCAGTCACCAGAGCCAATCAAATCGCACCATCCTCAAAGTATGCTTTTGCCATAAAAATCAAAAAGCAAAATTCTAGCCAATTCATGCCATCTTAACACTTTGTTTGCATTTTCCAGTGAGGATACGTTTGCTGGTAAGTTATGGATCATTTTTAAACAACAAAATTATTATCTGAGCGGCAATACGTTAGTCCTGGTAAGATGTAAACATTTAACTTTTCACTATTAAAACAACTTCTTTACGCAGCTGAATATTCAGTGCCTGCGTCACCAATTAGAAGTTGGGAACCCATCTATGTGTAAGTAATTAAAGTAGGTACTAATTGAAATGTCAATACAAACCACCATTGATAATGATAATGATAAATTGTACATTTTTTTGCAGACATCCACTCCCCATTACAGTTTACGAAAATGACAATGTTACACCATTAATGATTAAGGGTACGTTTGTTCTATAGTTGCACCATTGAAATTGCATTATTGGTAAATTAACAAATAGCGCGCTGATGCTGTACAATATGTACTCTTTAAGACCCAAGATGGCCGCCGATTACGAATGTTGCCGCAGAAAACGAAGGTAGAAATTTTGTCAACTGTAAACTTTGGGTGTTTTGAGCCTTGAAAATGAGTTTTTATTATCAAAGTATAACCTGGCAAATGTCATTGAATTGTCTTATGTATCATATTTTATAGGGTATTTTTTTTAAAGATATTAGTTTCATGAGGGAAAAAGTAGGCTAGTGAATTTGTGCTCTGCTAACAATAGTGATTAGCACTTGAGCTAAGCTAATGTTCATGAAAACATTTTGAGCTGAAGTTTTAGAAAAGTTTATTCATTTGTTGTCATACGCCAGGTAATTTAAAAAAAGTACTATACTAAAACGTATAAAATAGTAAAACTGCAACACTAGATCTTTCCCATTTAAACACTAGACGGTAAATAATTGAATTAAAAATACAGGCTTGTCTTTAGGTCGGGATCCCGCCACAGCCCATTACGCCAACGTGGGTGTCGTGGCAGAAAAAAACAACGGTACGGGACGACGTCACGGCCGTGGTATTTCTTTTAGTTTAAGACTTGACAAAACTGCTTTGTCACCACACAGACGACGCCAACGACTATGAAAACTCGGCATTCCTGGCGCAACAAGCTCAAGAACAGGACAGCGGTAAGCACTTTTTTGTCCAAACATGAACTCATTGGCTGATTTACGGCGACAGATGTCCAATCATTTTGAGTGACCGGGGTCATTCAATCTGCTAACATGATCCTTTTTAAAAACGATCATCTTTTTTTGGGACAGATTTGTTGTACCAGAATGAAAGAGGACATTTTCTATGGAACAAACACTGCCACCTGGTGGTCAAACCGTGATTCCCTTAAACTGATTGCTCCATTTGCCACCATCCTTTCCAGTTTGATTTTTATATTTATCTGTCAGTGGGTGCTTTGAATTTGTCTGCTTAGGAAGAAATGCAGTTTGTTCTGCTAGCAACACTGTATACTTTTTGTTATACCAAGTCAAAAAGAAATAAAAGTGCAGCAAAAATGTTTTGGGGACATTTATTCACTTCCACGGGCGACCGGAACCGCCGTAAAGTACACAAACACCACGTGAACCGTTCTGTGTGGAAACCCAATATGCGTCCAAGTTGTGATGTTTAATGAATATCCATTCATCGCGCGCAACTTAACAAGGAGGAGACTAACGTGCTGTCTAAAATCCGTAAGGATGTCACATTTATCACGGCAAAATAAAATTCCACCTTAACAATCCTTCTACTCTTGGACTCGCCGAGTCGTGTTGCAATAAGGCAGAACTTCTACTCCATCTGCGGTAAAGCCCGCCGAACGCGCGTGTCTTTTTTTCCTTTTACTTTTTGCACAAGTTATCGCCAGTCTGCTTTTAGTAGCTACTCACCTCTTAGCATACACACATTCACGCGCTCTCACACACACGTCAGCGGGTTGACGCAAAGGATGTTTAGACGTTGCTGAGGGCATCAACTCCGGGAAGAACTTTGCCTAAAAGAGAACATGCACACACACACAATTGTTAGAATTAGTATTGCAATTTTTTAAAATCTATTTTGTGCTTTCACGCATAGCCCCCTAATTTTCAGGCTCTTAACTGAAATGCCTTGTGCTCCATTTGATCAGTTATATTTAATATTCTTTGAGTTGTTAATGTCATCATGTTGTTCTTCCACGCACCTTCCAGCAGTTCCAGGCTGGCTCCGCCTCCGGTGCTCACGTGGCTGACCTTGTCTTCGGTGTTCCACTTGGCACAGCAGGTGGCCGTGTCGCCCCCACCTGCACATCGCACAAACGTCAATTTTTCAAAAAGCGCAAATGAACACTGATCGTAATCATAATTATTAGCGCGTGAAACACTTAAGACTTAAGAAAATGTGTCAAACAATCAAGCATCTTCTGCTCCACTTCAACTAAGGAACAAATCAAAATAAGGAGTCAAGTGCTCATCTGAAGACACACCTGAATTGAAATTATCCTCCGAAAATATCACAATTGAAGGTGGCAGAAACGTATATGGCAACAGCCCAGCCTTTATAATTTTATTATTGACACTAACTATACTTCCAAATGACCTACATTCACCATCAGCTCTTTTTATGGATCATTTCCCCCCCTCATTTGACTAATATCTATCAAATTCTGCCTCAATAAATCAACATATGGTCACGACTGCATCTTAAAAAAGTAAATGAACCCATTTTAACCTAAGTTAACATTTTTTCAGATTTTTCTAACATTCATTGATTTGCTGGATCCTATCCCAGAAGACTGTGCGAAAGGCAGACTACACCCAAGACTGGTCGCCAGTCAGCCACAGGGCATTTTTCTCACATTTTCAGAATACTGAATTAAATTATGGGTTAACAAGTAGCCATATTACTACACTTGAATGCCAAACACTTTGAGGATGAATCTAAAACAAATCATAAGAAAAACAAAGAGTATGGCAGTAACTGAGCGTCAACTACACTAGTTCCAAACGTCAAAATGTGACCACAGCAAGGGGCCTCTTACCGATAATTGTAACGCAGCCCGACTTGGTGACCTCCACCACCTTGTCCATCAGGTTCTTGGTGCCCTTGGCGAAGTTGTCCCACTCAAAAACGCCCACCGGGCCGTTCCACACGATCTGCTTGGCCCGGCCCACCGCCTCGCCGTAAGCCTTGGAGCTCTCCGGGCCGCAGTCCAAACCCTGCGGAGGACACGGCGGACGTAAAAACCCAGAACCGGTAAGGCAACTCCGCGGCTTCTTACCATCCAGCCGGCGGGGATGCCTGCGGAGACGGTGGCGACGCCCGTGGCAGCCTTCTCGTCGAACTTGTCGGCGGTGACGAAGTCGACGGGTAGTGTGATCTTGACGCCGTTCTTCTCGGCTTTGGCCATCAGGTCCTTGACGATGCCGGCGCCCTCCTCGTCGTACAGTGAGTTGCCGATCTGACCGGAGCGAGGCGAAAATTTCAAATTGTTAGCTATGTTGGTTGTGATCTATATAGTGCAACATAATTATAATAATGTGGATTATTGTCACTGTCATTTACAGTCATGCGCGTAAAATCCATTTCAAATTGACGGCGCTAACGGTCCAATCTTTGATTCCGATCCTCTATTTAGCAAATAAAAGAGAAAAGATTTCAAATTTTCTCTTGGATTTTTTGATATTTCTGAAAGCCCCCAGAGAAAAAAAGTTTGGACACCCCCACTTTAGAGGGTTAGGGTTTTATTTTTTATATTTTTCATTTTATTTTTTTAATTGGTTGCTATTGACGTCACTAGACGTCCAAACCATTTTGATAAACCCTGGCCTACATGATCCATTTTTTTCTTTTAAATTACCAACAATATTCATTTCCCCTATAAAAAAATTAAGGTATTTATCCCTTTTTTAAGGTCTAGCAAACGTGCTCACGTCACATTCTCATTCATTCGTACACAGTACATGTTGCAATCAATTATCTAGCCAAGCAAATAGTGGCCCAGATGTACATTAGGTCAATAAGAGTTCAACGTCTGTGGCAAGACAATAGTAGATACGTAAAATAAAGTGTATTATTTGACAGATTTGGCTTTTTTTGTAGGGTTGTGCAAGATGTGGTTCATTAAGAGTTCATTCCTGACCTTGTTTCACTAATTAATGTCCCTTCTATTTACTTGTTTGAACAAAATGGCTAATTTCTAGAATGATGCATGCATCATGGCTCATATTAAATTATAGTGTTGAATAGAAAAAGACATCTAAATGTGATATTTTCTGAAGCCAATTGTTCAAAGCAGGCTCAAATAGAAAAGTCCAAAGAAAGTTTCACTGCCATTCAAACCATATTCTTGTCCAATCAACATGAATCATTATTGTTGCTCTCCACCCTCACCTCCATGTTGTTGAGAACTTTGAGGAAGGTGAAGGCCATGCCACCACCAATGATCATCTCGTCCACCTTATCCAGCATGTTGTTGATCAGTTGAATCTTATCTTTCACCTTTGCCCTGATAAAAAAAAAAAAAAACACTAGTTCCACTTGTATTGCACAATTCAAATGGACTCTGAGCTCTTAGCCAGTAAAACACAGGGATTGTGAAGGTGTCTCACCCGCCGAGGATGGCCAGGAAAGGCCTCTGAGGTTTCTCCAGAGCCATGGCGAAGTAGTCCAGCTCCTTCTTCATGAGGAAGCCGGCTGCCTTCTGGGGCAGGTTGACGCCCACCATGGAGCTGCGCGCGAGTGGGCACGGCGGCACGTCAGATCGTCCGTCATCCGTCGTCGGCGTTGCCGGCCACGGCTCACCTGTGGGCTCTGTGAGCCGTTCCAAAGGCGTCGTTGATGTAAACGTCTCCCAGTTTGGACAGAGACGCCCGGAAGGAGTCAATCTGCTCCTGAGAGGCCTTTGTCTATCACCAATTTAAAAAAAAAAAGGTGTCAAAGCCACACAGAGATGGAAACTAACATGTTTTTAGATGTTGTATTGAAGTGACCATTAACAGGGAAAAGCCACATTGTGTATTTAAAAAAAAAAAGGAATATAAACAGATTGTTTTGTTTTGTATAATACCACAAGCAAGTCAAGAAGGTATTTGGTTTTTATTTTCCTTTTGTCAATTTGTATTGTTTGAGATATATAGTCGTGCTTTGGAGACTAAATATTACCAGAATGTCCATCTTTTTTCACATTTTTCATGAAAAAAGAGACATTTCAAGGGAGTTAAATTGTCAAAATCAATCAAAAATCAAAAGCCTTTATTCTCATTATACACAGCTGCGTATACCGAAATTGGTGGTACTACTCCACAAAGTGCGCTTTCCCAGTACAAACATAAATAAGTAATATAAAAATATAAAAAGTCACATCCGGGCAAGGTAAATTCTAAAATATTGCACAGTGTAAGATATTGCACGTTGTTATTGTAAAAGTACTTTCAAAATAAAAACAATCAGTAAAAACCTTATGTTAAAAAAGTGATCAGACACAAAAATTATACATTAGAAAAGTGATTCCAATTTGTTATCATTTTCTTTTATGTAAAAAAACCCCTGAAATTTTACATGAATTGCATGAATTGAAAATGCAATACACTTAAAAATACAAAAACTATGAATACTATTTTCTTTAAATAATTATAGACTTTTTTAAACCCCTCACAGTCCATCTAAAACCTCCTACCCTCCATCACAGAGAGTTCCCTAGATCGCCATATTATAATCTTATAACGACATCTAATGGAGCAGTTGGTACGTGAGAAATGAATCTCAGCGGGTTGCATACCAAGCACTCCTTTGACGACAGGAAAAGCAACAGTGACCTTCAGCATAAATGTCAGCAAGTTTCAGAATCGTTTCTCATGTTTATCCATTTAGCGCCCTTTATCATTGGCCAGTGCTGGAGGCTCACCTTGTTTCCAGAGGAGTCCTTGCCCTTTCCTTCCTCGGCCACGTGGAAGCGGAGGTTCTCCAGCAGGATGACGGACCCGGCGGCGGGGTTGGCGCAGGCCGCCTCCACGTCGGCGCCGACGCAGTCCTTCAGGAAGGTCACGTCCCTGCACGCAAGGATTGGATTTTTTGTAAAAGCCGCCCACCTACGACGTGACCTTTTCGTCGCCCGGACGCTCTCACTTTCCCAGCAGGGTCTTCAGCTCGGCGGCGACGGGCTCCAGCGAGTACTTCTCGGGCACAAAGTTTCCGTCGGGGCGGCCCAGGTGGCTCATCAGGACCACCGACTTGGCGCCGTGATCCAGGCAGTGCTTGATGCTGGGGACGGCCGCCTTGATCCTAAAAAGCAAATTGAGGAGGTAGTGATCTTTTTTCTCACTGAAGAACGAGTGAGGAGGATGAAAAATGTCACCTTTGGTTGTTTGTGATGTGCTTGTCCTTCATGGGGACGTTGAAATCAACCCTGGAAAGAAAAAAACAAAAAAACAAAGCTTCAACCAAAAAGGTATAAGAAAATGTTTATTCAAATAAATATTATTAATAAATGTCGACCGATTGATCGTTATTTTCCCTTTTTGGTTAGGCACCACCTCGTGTTTTTTTTTAATGGTGTCTATTTCATATTATTAAGACTTTTAAACCCTTTTTGTATTTTTATTTAATTCCTAAAAAAATGACTCTGCCCTCTAGCGGTCATTGGACTAATCTGCAATTGTGACTTGCCGTTTTTGCCCATTTCATGTTTATATCATTGTTCCTACACTATAAACTTTTCATATTTAATTGGTGGATCCAAGCCACAAACTAGCGAGGTTTCACTGTATACCTTTATGTAATGAGTATTTCAACTGCCTTTCATAATAAACATGCTTTTAAAAAATATATATATATGCATATCAAGATTTGTGATTCATTTTTAACTCAAATGTTTTGTTTAATAAAATCTTTATTAATGCAGACAAGTCCCATCCTTGAAACATAAATACAGAAATTTGTGTTTTTAATTTTTTGCTATTAATTACCTACATGTTCAAATGGATTGGGTGACTACTAGCGACAAGCTACTTTAAATTCACAACTGAAGGATGGAAAAAAGCCACGATTGGACATTGTAAAATGCTATTGAAAGAGCTAATTTGGCACCTCAAGGTAAACTCAAGTCAAATTTGACCAATGAACTGAATACTAAATTAAGTACCATTGAGCGAGTTCATGTCGCATCCCTGGTATGCCAGCGTTACATAACTCTCCCTCCTCCCCACCTGATGCGCCCTAAGCCTAGACCGGTGTGCTCACAATGCCTTAAAGTACTGTAAAAGCATTGTCTGGTCTGGAACCCTACCGGTCAGCTTTTCATTGGCATTTTTGGCAGCCGAGGCGTACGTTAGATGATCCCGCTGCCTTACAAACACAGCACTTTCGATAGTGGCGGAAAGCCGTGTCATTATTGGCATCTGATACGGCCTAACAAACCGACAGACCGAGCAGATTCTTGGCTGCGAGAGCCATTGTTGCCATAGCGACGTACCGCCTCGCCCCGTTTTCATTTGGACTGGCGTGCCGAGGCCCGTCCCGGGTTGGGATGCACACGCCATTAAGACGCATCGCCGGATGCATTTCGCGGTGAACCTTGACCTTTGTCGCCCGTGGTCAAAAAAGTCTAAGTGGAACCTCTGACATTTTCACAGTGGGTCGGTGTCGGGTTTAAGTGCGGTGGTACAGTTATGGACGTAAGCATGAATAAATACTTGGTTCTAAATTCCCCAAAACATGCATTTTTAGCCAGAATGCCTCAGGGACTCCATTTAAAAGCAAAGCTTTTTTCGTACTTTCTTTGATTTGGTCAGTTATATTATGAATTTAATGCACGTATTTTGGTAATACAATTTTGACACTAAATAAGTGAATTTCCAAAGCCTCACTTCATTAGTATCAATTGTATCTAAAAAGTTAACATTTGGCAAACAAATAATAACAGTGACTGTCGTGAAAATGAGTTGGATGTGTGTTGGAATTTAAATAAATCTAGTTTGTTTTGTTTTTAGTGCACAGTTGAAATACGTTAAATATTAATAGCGCGGTACTACTGAAACATGATGTAAATATGAAACGTGACGAAATGAACATCCGCTGTGGTTAAAATGGGCACTCCACGCTCCCTCCGTCATTTCAGATCCTTATATTATCTCTAAAACTAAAAGCTATAATCGCAATAAACAAATTACTAGCTATAATAACTACAATACTACTATAATACGAAAAAACGCAGTTAGCTAGCGAGCTAATGCAATCTCCAATTATTTTTTCTCAGTTTTCTACCTCATGATGACTCGCTTCCCCTTGACTTCCACTTTATCCAGAGTGAGCTTGTTGGAAAGAGACATTTTTTTCGTCTTTCTGGTTCGTCACGTCGCGTTCCTTGCTGTGTCGCCTCCGCTTCGGTGGCTCTGAGGGCTCTTCGGTGGGTGGCTAGCTCCCGAATGACAGCGGTCACCTTACCAGCGCGCCGGGATAAGGAGGTAGAATGAGCACACGCCTTCCTCAACGTGATTGGCTGTTGCACAGAGGGAGGGCGAGACGTTTGATTGGTCCGTCGTAATGTCAGTCATCTGACTTCTCTCAAGCGAAGGTAGTATATATTACTATACTCCTGGAAAGTGTACTGTATAAATGACATCAGTTGTGTAAATCCATATTGAAGTTTTAATGAAATAAATATTGTGATAATTTGGAATATTTCATCAACTTTGTTTAGGTTGGTTGAACACTTAAAACCACCAGTGGCCAAGTCTGGTCCTTGAGAGCCTGTTTTCCATATCTCCCACCACCAACACACCTGGATCAAATAATCTGGATTAGTATGAAGCTTCTGGACATCTTGCTGATGAGTTGATCATTTGATTCAGGTGTGCTAGGAGGGAGATATGGAAAACAGACTGGCTCTCGAGGACCGGACTTGGCCACCCCTCCTCTAAAGTGCCCCTAGGTATGAGTGTGTGCGTGAATAGTTATCCTTTGTCTCCTTGTGTTCTGCTATTGGCTGGCCACCAATTCAGGGTGTCCCGCCACTGTTGTTTACATTTTTTTTTGCTCTGTAATGTAGCATTTTTGATTATTGCTTGGCCACCTACCTAAATGGCAAACAATGAGTTTAACATTCATTATAGACCCATGATTAAATTTAGCAAGAAATAATGTACTTATTTAATAACCATATCCAACACTGTAGTAGTTGTATTTAAAATATGTTTTAAAAAATGCAACAACCCAATAATTACATTTCATTTATTTTGGACAAAATTTAAACACAGGCAGATATTTACTGTTCATCTGTACAGTCAGCCTAACATTAAAGACTGGATCGTCACCATGGCAGCTTGTTTTTTTCCTCCTTTCTATTCCTCAGCCTCCCTCCATGGTTTAGGCATGACCTTGCCAACAGGAGACAGATTCCAGGTGATGCCAGTTTGAGTCAGCACCTGCAAGACACAAATGGGAGTAAATTGCACTTATTTTCCATTTGAGTTTTACGATGAAGGAAAACAAACATAATAGGTGAGCTTGACTTACGTATGACCACACAGCCGTGCAGAAAACAAAGCCACCGACCATCAAACCAGTACCATACTTAGAATGGAAGTCCTGGGGAGCAGTGGAGCCGTGTCTCACTTGCCGTGCAGCTTGACCTGAAAGACAAATCACATTTTTTCTCATCTACACACTTCTACCATGTAATTCTGTATCTGCTATTCATCTATATTTTAATACACCATCTTAAAGATTATTCCCCTTGAACAAAATCCCACTGTTGTCGTCGTTTGGGTGGATATTTGTGTATTTTGTGTTACGAGCATAACGCCCACTGTCAATGACTTAAGTGCGCCGCCCAACTTACGTGCAATCACGTTTTCTTATTAATTCCAACCCCGCAGTAAATGAACACGCAATCAAGAACAACAATATGTTAATCATTATCTGCAGTACGTTTTCCAGAGTTCTTAAAGCCATAGAAAAAAACGGAGGTGTTAGCATTAGCATGCAAGCTGACCGCGGTGACCCACCGGAGACTCTTTTACAGACCCATTGCCGGCTATATAGCTAAATACATGACACATTTCGGAAAAATGCACTTATTCGCTATTCAACATTGACAACTTAGATTACCTGTGATGTTCACAGCGGCTTTTGCGAACCTGTACATGTTGACTTGCCTTACGTTTAAAATACCCTTGAACAGCGGAAGTTCCAGTAAGGCTGATGGAAATGACGTTTGGACACGTGGGCTTGGTATGAGCAGGCGCAGTTGCTGTCTTTAATATTTTGCGTAGGCGAACTGGCTGAATGTAATGTTTTATTGTACCCTTCTGCCTGTTAAGACACAAATTCGAACGACTATGTTCATCAGAGCATACGGAAAAAAGTTATGATAACATAATGTACTAGGATGTAATGTATTTTTATGTATATATCTAAATAACAAACTTTCAGCCTAGGTAGGTATCCGTGTCAGGATGGCCGAGTGGTCTAAGGCGCCAGACTCAAGGACTGAACTCCTTCCAATGAACGGGCATTCTGGTCTCCGAATGGAGGCGTGGGTTCGAATCCCACTTCTGACATGAGCTTTTATTGTAAGAAAATCAAATACGTTTTTACTTATATTACGTGTCTTTTTAGATTTGTATCAAAGATAAAGGCAAGTTTATAATAACGCAAGTTATCTTACGCTCTTGTTCCATGAATGCTATATTTTGTTTTTAAATCATTTCATTGCCAGTTACTAGTTATTTGACATCATTCATTTGTGCAGCAGTTTAATAATTATTTTTAACACATCACATGCCATTAACAACAATGGCTGTCCAATTTATTTCAACTGAGAGGACTGATATTGAAAGGTCATCTTTAAGTAGCCCTCCCAGTAAAATTGAATTAGCTAGCATGATGCTAACATTTAATGCAAAATATTTTTAAACAGGCTGAGCAATAATATTCATGTCAGAGTGTAACTACAAGAATGTAAGACACATCAAGAATTGAGAAATTATTGCTTTACATTGGTTTATTTATGAAATTGATATCATCTGCAGCCTAGCAATATTATAACATTCATTCTGTATGTGCAACCTCAGGATATGACCGTTATCAAATCAATGGATGTATATTAATGGATACCATTTAGCGTGTTTTAACTGGAATGACGGCTAGAAAAGCAAAGCATGATTTGAAAATGAGCGATTTATGCTTGGTCCCAAAAAATAGATCTCTAACTGTTTACATTCCTTCTGATTGGCCCCTTTTTCCCCGCTTATGGAGGGTCGTGCGTCCGTCTGCTGGCTCAGCATAAAGTCATCCATTACTCGCAATTATTAATAACACACTTATTTGAACCCTTTTTTTGCAAAACAACGATCCAGTTCACCCTAACCACATCAAGGGGCAGCGCAGACAAAAGGCAGGATTTACCGTAAGTAACTTACCGTTACCTTTGTGTGAACAGCATTTCAATAACAACACGCATAATACAGCATTAAGGCGTCGACATCGGTTTCCACCAACAACCCTCCATGTTTTTTTCTTTAGTCTGCTTTCTTGTCCTTCCCTTCTTCGTCGTCAGTGTACTCCGCCGGCTCCTCTCCGGGCTTCAGTAGCTTCCCGATTAAGTCGTATTTAGCTGCAAAGGCAAAAAAAAATAAAAAATAGATAAAGAAAATTCAAAATTACAATGAAATGTAAGACAATTAAATGGTTTCCAGACTTTTTCCACACACTATGCTAAATAAAATCAACAGGAGTCAATATTTGCGCTCCAGAGAGACGTTTCCGGGCCCTCACAGGTAAACTGCTCCTCCCACTCGGCGAGGCTCTCCTGTTGTGCGGCGTTCAGGTCGGACAAGTCGTCGTGTTCTTCTTTCAAGGCTTCCTGGCCCAAGCAGAAGGTGGCCAGGCCTCTGGACGCATCCCTGCCGGCGAACACGCCGTACGGCCCGTCTAGAAAAGGCAAAATGTTAGTTTACAGCTCACACGTGGCAGATACTGTATCAGTAGTGGGTGTGCGAGGAATACGAATAAACTCAGTGTGTGTTTGGAATGCTGGTCAGAGGTCACGCACAACAGAAGTTGCCACAATGAGATAAAAAAATCACTTTAATGCATGTTATAATGCCGAGAACCAACATGAAGGACTGCAATGGCAATACTATGAATACCAGATTGCGGTAAGAGTCTACATGTCTGTAATGCCTCCACGGTCATATAGTTTTTATGTGCGTGGCCTTAATATGACCTTGAGGTTTGGCGAGGGGGATGGGTGAATGCCAGCAAAACAAGAGATACAAAAAGAGACGGTAGAGTAGTAAATAGTGTATGAAACTGTCAAAACATGGTACAACAAAGCTCCAAGTAATATAGTTTGCTAGGAATATAGGGCAAACACAACATGAAAAATGTGTTTTAATTTGTTGATGGCAATAAAAACAATAATTCCAAATAAAAAAGTTTAAAAAGCAATTATTACAAAAAAACTTAATTTTGCAACAAATTGAAAAAAAGAACAACTCATTCAAACAAATGTAGCCTGTGTGTATTTTGCTCGAGGGATTTTATATATTTTTGTCCTGTTTTCTAAATCTTGTGATCTTAAATACCTTTAAAAAAAGAAGGGAAAAAAAGAAAAAGCGCAAGCACCAACTTGTTCATTTTATTAAAAACAGGTTTTAACTCATTGGTTCCCATTAACGACAAGAGATGTTCAATCTATATTAACTGGTAGGACAATACGTTAGATCAGTTCCCAGTTTAAATGGATTGGACGCGTATAGCCGTCAATGGGTATTTCCATCATAAGTTTCACTCTTACTAGCGTGAATGAGTTCAGCTGTTAATAACTTTTTAACAGATGTCCACTGTAGTAACCACTGTAAGGTTTAAATAACAAAACACAAAAAACAAGGAAAATATTCATGATATATATGTGCGTTTTTCACATGTTTTTCCGTAACGTAATCTTTTCAAGGCTACTCTGTCAAGGAACTACAAAAGAATAGAGAAAATTCATTTGATAAATTCAACGCAATATATAAAGTGATCGTATAAAGTTACCCGGCCCGTAGAACTTTTTGCCTCGAGTCACGTCGAAGACTTTTCCACTGACAGCCATGAGGATTCTCGGATTCTGCTCGCCATCGTAAGGCTTCAATTCTTCCAGGGTGAAGTCTCTTTTTTTCAGTTTGGGGAGCGGCTGGTCCGCCTCGTCCGGCACCTGCGGCTTGTCTCCGCGGAAGATTTTGTACAGAAGGTACAGACACAAGGCCAGAAGGGTCAGGTTCAAAGGGGACGTGAAAATCTCCTGCAGGATCCCGACTGAAGTTGACTCGCGTTCCTCTGCTTCGGCCATGTTGGATCTGTCCGTGTTTTCGTCTGTCTGGAGCCTGGGCGAATTTTTAGCCAATCTGTGCCCAGGATACTGTGACCCCCACTAAAAGTGTTGACCAATCAGATTAGAGTTCGAGTTTACCAGCTTCTTATATAAAATGTAATAAATCCCATGAATTTTTTTTATGAAACGCTTGCCGTCATCCGGGATCCTTGAAACTACACTGTTTGTTAACAGCTCAATTACAATGTTTTCTTTGTTTAGTAGTTTGTTCATATTTTAATTTTCACTATTATATATATATATATATATATATATATATATATATATATATATATATATATATATATATATATATATACACACACACATATATATACATACATTTATATATATGTATACATATATATATATATATATATATATATATATATATATATATATATATATATATATATATATATACATACACATATGTATACATACATATATATAAATGTGAATGAGATGACTTAAAATAAAAAATAAAATATTAGAGTGTTATTTGGTGCCATTACCAGTGTATTTCTGTTTTTCGTAGTTTTTATTTTGATTAATTCTATTCTCATTTTGTTGATATTGTAGCCCACACTACCCAAAATGTGATGCTTTTATTAGTTTAATTAATTAATTAATAATATTTTAATCATAATTCGTAATATTTTTTCAAATTATCAAACGGATTTAAAAAAAAAATCAAAACATGAGGGTGAGGTATTTTTGAGTCGCAGCCCATTTCTTCCGTCTAGACACAAGGTGACTTCGAATCATTGTTCCTTCCATTACAGCCAAACAAGGATGAAATCGAGAAATTTCCCCCTCGGACGAGTCGCTTGGTTCTTTTTTTAGAAACCCGTCCGGCATTTTGCAACATTTTCCATTTTGAAACGGCGAAAATATGTAGATTTTGTTTTTTCTGGAAAAAAATTGTAGCGTTGGTGTTTTGAGGCATTGCGCAACACGTCCGTAAATAGCAGCCGGGTTTGCTTAGTCTAGCTTCGTTTAGCTTGAATAGGTTGGGCTGAGATGACAAGTCTACTTTTTGTGCCCCCTTAACAGCTTTAAACACATTTATTCGTCAGCTTCTCTTTTACGGATTTTTGTTGCTGTTGTTGGGGAGCAACAATGAAGACGTTTTAATTCAAGCTAGCTGCGAGGTAAGCTCTTTCAATTTTACAATTCCATTATTTACTGATTTGTTTTCACTAGTTGCTGTAAAAGACTCAACAAACAAACCACAAATATCAAATAACTCCACCAAAATTGGTGTTGATTTTCGACCTCAACATGGTTTTAAATGTTTAAGAAATATTGGTTTTCTTGTTTTCCTCCCATGTGATAAAGTTTTAATCAAGTGAATAGTTAATTTATTTTATTGCAGATGAATACAATTAATTAAATCGTTATTTTTTTCATTCCCGTAGAGGAAAATAAGCAATTCTTCAACAAAATATTCCATGATCAAGAGTTTGTTTCTTTTATAAGTTATTATTTTAAATGTATGGGCAGACAACACAAATAAAGGGAGAGAAAATATTTAAGACCGACGCTTTGCACTTTAATTTTGTCCAGCATTTAACATTTTAAATGTCACGTTTTTTCATAATCATTAATATATATTTAACTTTTTAAGTGAATACTACTAATAATAATAACATGAAGAAAAACAGATATATACTCTTCCTGCCCCTAATGACAGTCTGAAGGTTGTTGTTTTTATAAATCCACAATGAGCACGTTAAAATGTATAAATACTAAACTACAAGTTTGAAACTGACAAGATCTATGTTTCTGTTTTCATGAAAAAAAGTAATTTTCATATGGTATTTCCGAATTTTACTATCAAGAAGTTGGGTTTCATTAAAAAAAAGAAGGATTCAAAGAAGAAAATGTTGTTTTGGAATTCAATTCACTAGACAACATTTTTTCAAGACCCACATTTCAAACTTTTTCTAATGTAGGTATTGTTATATTTAGTGCATTTTTTTCTTCTTCTTCACAGGTCAGCCTTTTCTTCATTCCTTACTTTCCACTAAATTGTGGAGGATTATGAGTGCCATGCGGGTGGATGCAAAGGTCGTGATGCTGGGCAAGGAGAGCGTGGGTAAAACCAGCCTGGTGGAGCGCTACGTCCACAACCGCTTCCTGGTCGGTCCTTATCAGAACGTAAGCTCCAATACGTGAATCTATATTTGGCTGTACATGTGAATATATTGCAAGATTAACCCCTTTTTCTTTCCTGGTCCAAATTAGAATTTATAAAAAAAAAATCAAACACAGTGGTATCAACTTACGAAATTAATTGGTTCTAAAACTTGTTTTGTATCTCTGATTTTTCGTAAGTAGAGTAGTATTATATATGTAAATTTTCACCATTCGTTCCGCGGTCCTAAAAAAAATACCAACTAAACCTTTTAAAAATGAATGTGTCTCAATTTTGTATAATTTCCTTCCCACCAGTAATTTTAAATAAAAAAAAAACCAAGTTGCTTTAACCACAATCAAAAAAATAACAAATAAAAAAACATGGGGAGTTGTTGTTGGGAGACAGCCAATGGGAAGCGAGCGGAGTGCAAGGAAATTGTCAAGCAGAACACTACAGTAGCATGACAATTTCAAAATAAAATGACGGATACAGGCAATGTATTTACATTTCAAGGGATGCTTGATTTCATAACTTGGATCTTGTTTTCGTATACTAGAACTGTCATTTTTCAAATCAAAGGGTTTTGTAACCTGAAAATGTTGTAAGTAGAAGCATTCGTAAGTAGAGGTACAATTTTGCACATCTTCCCTCCAGACTATCGGTGCTGCTTTTGTGGCCAAACCAATCCAGGTGGCAGACAAAGTGATCACTTTAGGAATATGGGTGAGTCACAGTGACTGCGCTAAGAGTGCGCTCTATCTAATCATTTAAATCACATGACTGGAAATGTTTTGTTTTTCTAAGGATACGGCCGGGTCAGAACGCTATGAAGCCATGAGCAGAATCTACTACCGAGGAGCCCGAGCTGCCGTTGTCTGCTACGGTATACTCCGGCTGGGTGGCCATTTTGTGTCAAACTGTTGCTGCACTTCATTTATTTTTATTTCATTTTTTAGACTTGACGGACAGCAGCAGTTTCCAGCGAGCTCGTTTTTGGGTGAAAGAGTTGCAAAATTGCGAGGAGGTAAATTCCGCTTCTCTGAAAATCCCTGGCTTTTATTGCGGTTTGATATTTATTTATTTTTTTTAAACATGTTTTTAAGCATTGTAAGATCTACTTGTGCGGTACCAAGAGCGACCTGATCCAAGGAGACCGAAGTCTACGTCAAATCGACTACCACGATACTCAAGACTTTGCTGAAGGTGACGACACGACCGTTCCAAAAGAGGAAACTGGGGTTTCCGTTGAAATCAAATCAAGCTTTGAGGAACAACTTGTCAAGTTCTCTGATTGTAAAACAGTTCCTCTGCAGTCACATCCGGATTGCCTTGACTAATCCGCTATGTTTATTCAACTGTGTAGAAATCGGCGCGCAGCATTTTGAGACCTCCAGTAAAACGGGAAGGAACGTGGGTGAGTCACAAACACCCGCAGACACGCGTAGGCATCTCACGTTTGTATTCTTTTTTCCAAGCGCAATAGCTTGTCGCAGCAGTTTTCGATAAATTTGCTCAAGAATGAAAATGACAGTCATCTGTTATTGACGCAGACGAGCTGTTCCAGAAGGTCGCCGAGGACTACAACAACGCCGCCTTCCAGAACATGACAGGTGAGACTCTTCGTCACGGATTGGAAGCACTGTAGATTTTCCAAATAATAATGCTGGTTTAAAAGTGATTTCTTTTGTATTTATAAAGGTTAGGCGAAATGTCAATATATCCTCTCACTTAAAAGTAGTGTTCCCGTTTAATGTTTTCCTTGTTTAGCAGGTTTAACCCTTAATGACATGAATAATAATATATATTTTTAACCCGTACGGGGAGATCATTGGCGGCCATTGACGGCGCAAGACGTCCAATCCATTTTAGGTGCATGAACATCAATGGCACGCAATTAAATGCTATGGGGAAAAAAATCAAATAAGAGTGTACTTCTGTTTTTCGTCATTAAAATTGTAATACTTATATTTGTATTTATAATTAGAAAAATACAATCATTAACCACTTAAAACAATATAATCATTGCTTATTTACGATACACATTTGTTTTTAAGGGCCAAAAATTACTTGCTTCACAAAGTGTTAACCGCCTTGATGGCAAGAAAAATGTAAGATTTAAAACCTTTTATGCGTTCAAGTAGATGCTAAATCAAGTTGAGAAAGTTCATTATAATACATTAACAGTAATACATAATTCAATACTAATAAAATAGAAATGCATATTATTTGATGTATTTTATAAATTAGCCACTAAGGGCATCTATGTTATACACATTGAGGCTGATTTCATCTGGAATGCGAATAATTTGCATCAATAGGCTTCAAGGGGTAAAAGGCTAAAGGTCATAAGCATCTACTTGGAAATAGCTTTCCACTATAGGGACAAATGTTTTATTTATAGACAAGTTGGATGTTAGGCATTCATTTTGAAACTTAATCACAAAACCATAGGCATAAAAGCTGCCACTTACAGCAAATAAAAGCGGCTCTAGTACGGCGCCCTGGAGAACTCCTGTCTTCTATCAATACAAATAGAGACAACCCAAGATACTATCGCTTATTCTCCTACAGGTAGAATTGTATGAAAAGGGTTGGTTTCCAATTTTCACACAATTTCACACCAACCGTATGTATACATGTACATCTATGTGAATGTATGCATATGTATATTTATGTGTATATAGATATATTTCAGCAACACACTTATTTATTTATATATTCATGTGTTAATTTATTAATTAATTTATTTATATATTTATTAATTATTGATTTATTTATATTTATTTGTTAATTTATTTATATAATTGTTAATTTATTTATATATTTGTTAATTTATTTGTATTATTTATTTACTTATTTATTACCTATTTATTTATGTCTAAAATGTATTTCTGTATTCTCACCCTCTTGCTACTGTGACAATAAAATTTCCCGAATACGGGTTGAATAAAGTTATCTAATCTAAAATCTGATCTAATCTAAAAAAAACCTGCATACCGTGCCTTTTCAGCAGAAGAGACGGGACTCAACCTGGGCCACAAGAAAGACTCGTACTTTTATTCGTGCTGCAACGGCAACTGACTCTCGCCGGGGGAAGGACGATCATGTTGGATGGAAACACAAAAAGCAACAAACCATTCGCTTCTCTTTTGCCACAAGGAACCTCTGCCGGGTGGAGGCTGGAATCCACTTGGGTTTTCATCCAGAATTGTGCTGACAAACTGACTTTTCTTTTGGGTAGGTGCATTTTTTTCCCCATCCTTATTTGGGAGTTTTTAGTCAAATTTAGCACTATTCTGCCAAAATATCCCACGGATCAGGAATTAGACCACCTACCTTTTGCTTTTGGATGCACAAAAGCCACGTCTCGGTCGTGTGTCCATTTCCCGTATGTCCTCATTACATTGTTACGTGGTCCTTTGAGATGCCTCAATGAAAATATGACTGACTTTTCTATCTTAAAACACTCAAAAATGAATTGTTGACGTTTAGAAGTCATGTTTGCGATATTTATTGCCTTGAATTATCACGGTGCCGTTTAACACTTGGTGGAAAACAATAATGCTTGAATGTTTTTTTTTAAATACATGCTGGCGAGGCGTTTAATGTAATAAAAGATCTTGACAAATTACACGTTTCATTTTTGATGGGAAAGTTACAGAATGAAGTTAAAATTTGTAGATTGGAAATGGGGTCGATATTACAAAATAAATTTAAAAATGAGCAATATTGCCAGCTTCAAACATCTACATGGAGTTTTCCATAAACTGAAATAAATGTTTGTGCTTGAAAACACCTTAAAAATGTGTTTTTTTCCCCTCAGACCAAGATGCACCTTCCCACCAATGAGTTTATCACTGGTTAACGTCCAAACCACTTGAAGCGAGAGCGTGGCAGCGAACATACATTCATTCATTCATTCAGACCTGACTTATAGTCTGGAAAATACGGTACTTTACATTGGAGTATGCAGTAAATTAATCCTAAAATAAATATTGTATATTTTTTCGTAAAACATCAGTAAACAATACCGCAAACAATTCAATGCAATGGTACTTAAAAAAAATGTCATAGTATATAGTAGAAAAGGTATGCATGAATATTTTACTAGTAAAAACCAATCCAAAGTGGCTGTTTTAAAAATTTAAAACACACAAAAGAGACTCAAAACATTTTTAAAATGACAATTAGCCATTTGCAACTCTACTTTATTTTGGCTTCATGTTGGAGCAAGTAAAACAAAAGAAAATGAGGCCAGTACAAAGTGCTTATTTCACAACATCATATATATATATTTATATATATATTTACTGTATATTTATGTAGATTTGAGCTGTATGGATGGTTGAGACATGGAACTGACCGGAATGAAGTTAGTAAGGGGCGAGCAATCCATTCGTTTAAAACAGCTCCTGGGAAAAGACACTTTAAGGCATACACACTCACTCACTTATTCACACACACTCTCACACAAAATACTTAATTTAGTCTCGAGGACGACAAACGCACACTCTCACATCATGGTGGCGGTTGTGTCACAATTACAGTACTAATATAAATTAAAAAAAACTACGGCGTACACACTTCAACTCAGTGCAACTGCGTTTCAGTGTTAAGACCAGTTTTTGTTGATGTTGAACGCGTCTTTCTGGAAATCTCGTCTGACCAAAAACACTGACAATGTCCCAATCGTTGCAAGTATAGAATGGTCCAAAATGGGGGGCGATAGTGGTTCTACAACCCCAATCATTCCAAAAAAATGATCCAGGGCGCATGTTTTCGTTCATCCGACACCGATAAATCCGGAACAGATCCAACTAAAAGAGGCCAACCCCATTTGATTGGTGTCCATGTTCTGTATTTATATTGTCATAACGTCATGGGTCCATATGTCCCAATGGCAGACAAAGTCTTGGGAAGTGACAAGAATCCCATGGAATAACAAAAACGGGAAACGATACAGTCCAGAGTGATGATGGGCTCAGTTCCACTTAAGCTGCTACTCGGGGGGTCCGACCATGTGGGGTATATGTGGAAGATTCAATATGAAAGCTGCGTCAAAAAATGGCCTTTACCCACACGCAAAAAATAAACACTTATCACTTACGGCTACTCTCGAGTACGTGCGTGCATTTGTGAATATTGTAATCGAAGATAGGTGTTAAAAAAAGCTTGTTTTCAGGCCCTAATTTTTTTGTTTTTCCAAAATCCAAAACAATGTTAACTCTGGATAGGGTAATCATTGGCTGCCATTGGTGGTGTCCAATGGATTGGAGGTTAATTTATTTAATAAAGCGACAGCACATATTAATTAACATATCCATGTTAATGAACATATGTAAATATGTAAGATTGTAGCCGAGGGCTAATTTCCATCTTTAGTCCCTTGTGCAGGTTGAAGATAAACAATGATACAAACAAACAAACACACACACACAAGTAGCACAGTTTTAGACAGTATTGTGATCGCAATGCACATTGAATGGATTCATTTTCCGTACCGCATATTCTCACGAGGGTCGCGGAGGGTGCTGGAGCCCATCCCAGCCAACTAGGGGCACCAGAGAGGGAGCACCCTGAATCAGTGGCCAGCCAATCGCAGAACACAACGAGACCAAAAAAAAAAAACAACAACAACCATCCACGCTCACGCTCAAAGCTAGGGGCAATTTAGATGAGCTAAATTCTCCTCAAAATCGTTCTGCAAATTGCAATTCCAATCAATCGTGATGTGCGCAATAGGCCAAAATATGTGGCGGCAGCTTTCATATTGGCTCCGGTGTGTTGTACTTAAAGAACATGGATGAAGGTTGAAATGAGGTCACGGAACACCGTGTGGACTTTTTTTTTTACAGTTGTCGCTAGCGTGTGTGTAGCTAGTCAAAAGCGCTTCCTGAAATGTAACTCACTCCTCCTTGTCCTCATCCTCGTCCTCGTCATCACCTCTGATCTCGAGATACTCCAGCGTCCCCTCGTCCAAGTCATCCTCGTCCTCGTCTTCATCATCCAGCATCTCTTCCTCTTCCTCGTCCTCCTCCAAGATGTCCCTGTCCTCCTCGTAGGAAGAAATGGGCGAGTACTGAGGGAGGTGGAAGGCGCCCGGAGGAGGCGAGGCAACCGTTGCCGAAATGGGGATGGTGATGGGCACCGGGATGGAAAAGGCGGCAAATGACTCCTGGCTGACGTCCGGGACCAGAGGTGCCGCGGAAGGGGGTATGCCCGGCACGCCCGGAACGCCTGGCAAGACGCCGCCGACGGCGGAGGAGGATGAGGAGGAAGGGTTGATGACAGCCATCCCCAAACCCGACGTCAAGGCCCGTGACTGGGGGTTGTACTCGCGGATCTCGCCCGGCTCCAGCGGGTGCGGTCCGCAGGGGTCGTGCTCGGTGCACGAGAGCTTGCCGTCCAGCTTGGAGATGAAGAGGAGACCCTCGCGGTGCTGCGCGCAATAGGAGCTCGGGCACATCTCGCAGAAGGAGAGCGCCTCTTTGCCGCAAATGTCGCACTGGTGACGCGGACACTCCCAGCGTCCTGAAAACAAACAAAAATTTGACTTTCTACACATATATATTTATACATATATACACATACACACATTCACACACACACACATATATATACACATATATATATATATATATATATATATATATATATATATATATATATATATATATATATATATATATATATATATATATATATATATATATATATATATATATATATATATATATATATATATATATATATATATATATATATATATATATATATATATATATATATATATATATATATATATATATATATATATATATATATATATATATATATATATATATATATATATATATATATATATATATATATATATATATATATATATATATATATATATATATATATATATATATATATATATATATATATATATATATATATATATATATATATATATATATATATATATATATATATATATATATATATATATATATATATATATATATATATATATATATATATATATATATATATATATGTATATGTGTATATATATATATACATACACACACATATACACTTACACACATTATTACACCTACACACACTGCATACACACACGCAGAATACGCACACACACGCAGGTGAGCTGATAGAGCTGAAGATACTGACCGGCGGGCCTCCTGGTGAGGTTGAGGCAGTCGGCATGGTAGACCTTGGGGCAGCCAGGCTTCTTGCAGGAGACCATCTGGCCACCGTCGCCACAGCTGAAGCACTCGTCTTCGCGCTCCTTGGTCACTACCACCTTCTTCTTCCTCCTACCGTGGCCCCGCCTCTTCATCTTGCGACCCTTGTCGTCCGACGGCGGGTTGTTCTGAGGGGACAAGTCCACCGTTTACGACAGATTTTTGCCACCCACCCCGAAATTGGCAATGGTGCGATCTTTGTCCCTTTCTTTAAAAAAAAAATAAAACCAGGTAAAATCATGTGCAATAAGCGTTGCGTTGTATCCCTTAATATCACAATGCACCAATAATACCAAGCAGAATTAGCGGACGGGACGGAAGCTGACCTTAGGCCTCACGCCGAGGAAACCGCTGCAGTTGGGCGCTCCACATTTGCACACCGTCTTGCCGTTGCCCAAACACTCCAGGTTGTAGTTGAAGGTGAGTTCAGTGCCTGGAAGCGGAAATACTCGGTCGGTATCCACCCGGTTAAAGACGTACGTTTGGAGTGGGGTAGCCTACCTGCCGTGATATCCACCAAGGCGAAGAGTCCCACCCGCGTATCGCCGCTCACCGTCCACTTCTGCGTCTCGCAGTTGGGCTGGCAGCAGTGGTTCATGAAGCGGGCCTCGTTCCCCTTGGGACCCGCGTCAATGATGCGATCCTAACCGGTTCAAAGCGGATTTACATGCAATCCGTTGTGAAGGGACACAATTGGAACTTTCTTCCGAGTGTTGCTTCGATCATTCACTATCTTCTACAGTGGTTCCTCGACATTCGAGCAATTTGAGATATGAGTAAAATTTTGAGCAAATATCTATCTTGAGATATGAGACAAATTTTTATATACGAGCAGACAGCGGACACGAAATGCTGCTAATAAGAACATCATGTGCATTATCCTATAGTGAGGACATTTGTGTGCATCATTTTGGGAATATTTTGAAGGGAATACAAAACCCTCGATAACCTTGTAAGGTTAGATTAAATTTATTTTTGAGTGTGTCTGCATCGTAATCCAAGTTCATTTAAATTTGTTTATGTTATGTTACGAGCGCGTTGCCATGCAAAAAGTCTCTCTGTCCCTTCCGCAAAATCCGTCTAATTTGAGTACTATTAAGCCACTAGTTATTTGTTACTTTGTTAATAGATGGCGAATTAGAACAAATAAGAATATTTTTCCAAATCCAATATCCTGTTTTGGGTCTTTTTTTAGAAGGTTGGAATAAATTAATTAGTTTTTAGTTCATTTCTATGGGAAACGTTACGAGAAAATCGACATACGAGCTTAGTCCCGGAACGCATTAAGCTCGTATCTCGAGGTACCACTGTATTTCAATCGAATCCAATTACCTTGTCCAGAGTGAGCATGTAGAAGTTGCAGATGTCGTGCTCCTGAGCATGCCTGATCCTGCTCCTGCACTCCTCCTCGTCGATCACCTCGCCGACGTACTCGCTCACGAACTGCCCCTGATCGGAAACGAGCGAGAGATATTTCACAGGGTGGATTCGTTAGGAGAAACGGCGCGCCGTGCCGCATTTTTGCACCTTCTTGATGTCGTGTACGCAGCGAAGCCCCCAGCCTCGAGACAGCGTTCTGAAGATCTCCACTTGGCTGTACTGACGCCGGCTGAACGTCTGGTTTAGGCAGCGCTCGCCCGCCGGGCAAACCTGGTTCGCAAAGACGTATATTTTGATTGTGACGATGAATCATGTGGCTGTTTTCATCCTTTTATTGTGAATTGAAATCACTAGTTTCTCGCTAGCAGACATAAAACTAGGTGCATATATAACTACTATACAAGTACAAGTGGAATTTAAAGTAGTTTAGTGAAGATAAGTGACAACAAATTAAAAATACGAAGAACCGCATATTGCACCGCCAGTTATTTATTATGGTAGAAAAATGAAGCATTATTTTTGCTACCTGCGGATGGCACTCGTAGAGAAGCATGCGGTTGATGCATTCCGAATCCATGCCGCACGGGCTCTCGTCGGTCGCCTTGCAGTTGCAGCGTGGGATTTCCGAAAGGTCGGCCGTGATGATCTGGACCTTTCCTATTGGCCGGTTCACCTGCGGGAGGAGTCGACACATGGAATTGAGCTGGAATCATAAGAATTGATGTACTTGGTATCATCCCCTCAAATCCTATTTAATACCATTGCGGACTCGAAACCCGCATGAGTAAAATGGAGCAGCGGTTAACATATTCAGCAAAATAACAAAAATATAATAAATTGAGTTACGAGAAAATCGCCATAAAAAAGATAAGATTGTAAGATAAGATGACCAAGTCGCTTTGCAATTGCTTGTTCATATTGTATCAGTTTTTGGAAGTATAGAAACATCGTTGTCATAGAGACTTGACACTGATTAATCAGACTTTGCTCGGTTGTCTGTATCGTATATAAAGACTCACCCACTGTTCATTCGGAGAGAGTTGCAAGGACAACAGACTGAGCGTTCACAGCTGTTAGAGCTCTCTCCCCATTCTGCAGTCTGGTAATAAACCTATTTCCTTTAAATTGGTCTCACTCTTTCTGTGCCTGTTCCTGATGTTGTATTACAGACCTAACAGAGCTTAGTCCCGGAACTAATTAAGCTCGTATCTCGAGGTTGCACTGTACTACACTTTAAGACGATTATTGCCATTTGGGAAAAAAACAAATCGAAATGGATATCAATGTACATTGATATCATTTTATTTCTGAAACGTAATTCTGTGGAATACGGAAAAAAACAATACAAAAGCAATGTCTGACCTTAATATGTTTGTACGGCGGTGGTTTCCTGTCATTTTTCCTGTCCTCCTGAAGTTGGCGAAGTTCCTTCTCGGCTTGCAGCTCGCGAAATCGCACCGCCGCTTCCTCCAGCGCTGCGGGTTTGAACCGGTCGGTAAGGCGTCAAAGCTTGTCCGCGTCCCTCCAGACCGGCCGCCCTTTTCTAACCTTTCTTATACGTGGCGTCCACGCCCTTTCCCATCTTCTCCTTGCTGTTGGCGTCCACGTCCATGTAGGGAAAGACGCGCGCTTGGTAGGTCCACAAGTAATCGTTGGAGCCGAAGAAGTGGACGGGGAACTCGCCCACGTCGTGCCTCATGCGTTGGATGTTTTCCGGGATGCTTTTTGGGTGGCTGACCTCGGCGGGCCACCACCTTGGCGGGCAAGCACAAATTGAAACTCAGGTGTGACAATATTAATAGGGTGTTATATCACAATAATTGTATTGGTCTATTGTTTTAAATCAATAATCACCAATGGGAACTCCTTTTCATTTTCAATTAAACTTTATATGAATTTAAATGAAATTATTTTCCATATTATTTTGTATTTCTTTAAATATATTTTTAGAAATGAGCATTTTTCAATTTTTAGTTACTATATTTTTCAATTATAAATCTTCCCAGAACTCCTTTTCATTTTCAATTGAACTTTATATGAATTTAAATGAAATTATTTTTCATATTCTTTTGTATTTCTTTAAATATATTTTTTTAAATGAGCATTTTTCCATTTTTAATTACTATAAATTTCAATCATACATTTTTATTGAATTCTTTGAATTATTATTACTATTTTTATTTGCTGATGTATTTTTTATGTACAGTATTCATTTATAAAAGTAAATCCAAGCATCGAGGGGTTAATAGCAGCATCATAGAATGACGATTCTATGCATAATTGTTGTTTCGAGATACCGTATTTTCCGCACTATAAGGTGATGGCTTATTTTAAAATTTGTTTCATATATGAGGTGCAGCGGATTATAAGACGCAGCAGTAGTAGTGGAATGTGTTAAAAATATACTAGATGGAGTTGTACTAGTGGTTAGGAGCTGTAACATACATCAACTAGTTGAACCTGTACTCAAGGGAATTTCATACAATGGGTAACCAATCGGCTTTTGTCAAACCTGAAGTCTTTTAGTTAGCCTTATAGTGCGTAAAATGCTAACTGTTATTGTGAGCATTAATGTTCACAAATTGTATCAAATCGGGAGCAACCCCGATTAAAACAAGGTATAAGAAACTGCGTCTGATGGATTCTATATCTATAATAATGACGACTACGTTCTGTGTAAGGATTTTAAGAATTGGTGCCATAATTCTATGAGAAATGTACTCTGCCACTGACCTGTAGCGTCCCACCTTGACCCAGAGAATGTCCTTGTAGCGAGGCTTTTTGCCAGCCTTGCAGTCGTTGCAGTACCAGCTGCCCTTGGGCATGTCCATGTTCAGACACTCGCGGTGGAAGGCCGCCGGGCACGACTCGCAGCACAACAGACTCCCCCCTGTAGGAGAGAAACCGCCATTGACGTCCATCGCCGTCAGGGTTAGGGCGCTTTTCCGTTACCTTCGGTGCACACGAAGCACCAGCTGACATTCACGTGCTCGTGATTCTTAACGCCGCGCCTGGCCGTGAAGTGGTTGGGGCAGATGACGCTGTTGCCGGAGAGGATCACGCAGCCGGCGGCCAAGCACATGTCGTTGGCGTGGTACGCCACCGGGCAGCGCACGCAGCGCAACAGGCGACCTGAAGGCGAGAACGTGGTGTCAACGCCAGGGCGAGGTTGGGGGCTCACGTTCAATTTCTCACCTTTGGAGACGGAGGGACCGCCGGGGTTGGAAATGAAGCAGGTGAGGCAGACGTGAATGGAGCAGCGGAAGCCACGGTTGACGGGGACGGTGGGCGCGTAGGCGGCGATGCACTCGCCGTGGTAAAATTTGCCGCACACTGGGACCATGCATCGCCGCACGTCCTCGCTGCGCTTCTTGCACACGAAACAAGTGTGGACGCCTGTGGGGACAAACGCATACCTGTCGACCTCGGACCCTTATGATGAAACATCCCCAATGACCTTATTTCGTAAACCAAACCCGTACACATTGAAAACCTAAGTGTGTGTACAGTTGCTAATTTATAAAATTAAACTAGAACACTGTATTAAATGTGATGGGGTAAGAAATATTACGAAATACAGTAAAGTTGAATTCTGTTTAGATATTGTCACTTTTTTTTAACCTTTATTCAATACTAAAAACCATCAAAATCATACTATGGAAATTGTTGCCTGGAGAAAATCCTTTTTTAATGCAAGACAGCAACAGATCAGAATTTGAGCATTTGTCACTTGGCTGCAAAACAACATCACTATTATTGTGATATTTTGACTTCTTGACAAATTGTCTTTATGGGCTGTTGTTTTAAAGTGGCTTTTTATATCAATAAATACTCTCACTCCAACTTTGGTGTGCTTTGGATAAAGGACAAATGCCATAAATATACATGCATCCACAAAACATCATCAAGGGCGAACGAAGGCTCTTTTTTTTCATTTTGTCGACTACAGCTTCTACTCGTGTAGCAAGTGGTCTTACCTGACTTGCACTCGGGGCACACAAACTTCCCTTTGGGGGCCTCGGCCAGGGAGATGCAGGCCAGGTGAAAAGCTCCGCAGCAGTGACCCTCGCAGAACAGCAGTTCCCCCGTCTTCTCGCACACCTGACAACACACTAGTCACCATTATTGAATTGAATTGAAAGCTTTATTGTCATTGTCCTGCCATTACATTAAATACGATAGCCCATGTCCCCCGTTTTGATCAAGTGGGTATTCAGAGTTTGCACATGTGAATACGGTCACCTGGCACACGTTCTCCTTCAAAGAGGCGGGGCCCCCTCGTTCCCCGATGGCCTTTCGGCAGGGTCCGAGCGAGTCATCACATAGCGACGAGTCGTCTCTGGTGGAGGAGAAGCTCTGGTCCAACACGGACGTTTCCCCCTTAAGGAAAGAACGGAAGTAGGATTCAATTTCACTGGTGAATCGGCTAATACGGGGGGTGGGGGGGTATGGGGTGGGGGGGGTGGGGGGCTACGGACCGTGGCCCACTGGCTGCCCAGTTTTTATTGTCCCCAAAGCAAATTACAAAATATTCTTATACACTGTCTCCATTATTTCCAATCAATGTAGGACTGTATAGAATTTCACGATTTGGTTTTACATAAAGTTCCATGTAAAAAGTCCAATCTGATAAGAGCTATCTTGGTTGTGATTTTTTTTCACTATTTTGGACATTTTCTCTTTGTTTTGAATAGTTTGTTCCAGTATTGCATTACTAAACATTTTAATCGCAATTATTCACATGCAGTATATAGTCAACTTTGGAGAAATGAAAATAAAATGTAAAAATGATGATATATTTATATGTATAATGACAATAAAGGCTTTTGACTTTGACTAAAGCACGTGTCAAAGTGGCGGCCCGGGGGCCAAATCTGGTCCGCCGCATCATTTTGTGTGGCCCGGGAAAGTAAATCATGAGTGCCAACTTTCTGTTTTAGGATCAAATTAAAATGAAGAGTATAAATGTATGTTAAATTTCCTGATTTTCCCCCTTTTAAATCAATAATTGTCATTTTTTAAAGCTATTTTTTCGGTGTTTTTAGTTCAAAAATCATTTTGTAAAATCTAAAAATATATTTGAAAAAAGCTAAAATAAACATTGTTTTAGATCTATAAAAAAACTGAATATTCAGGGATTTTAATCCAGTTCTTTTAATCTATTTAGAAATAAAAAAATCTAAATATTATATCTAAAATGGTCCGGCCCACATGAAATCGAGTTGACGTTAACGTGGCCCGCAAACCAACCCGAGTCTGACACCCCTGGACTAAAGCAAAAAATAAAAAATAAAAAGGCTGCCGACTTTATCCGTCTGCTGATACCTCTGATTCCGTCGTGTACTTGTAAGTGTCATCCGCTTGGGCAGCTTGGGCATCCGCGGAAGCGTCCTCCGCCTGTTCGGAGAGCGCCGGCGCCAGCACGGGGGGACCGGAAGGACTAGGGGACGTCGGCTGGGTTCCCCCAAACGACGTGGAAGAAGCAGTGGACACCGCTGGGCTCAGAGGTTTTAAAGTCGGAGGATCGCGATCCGGATAAACTGCGATACGAGAGGAATCAGGCGGTCAAACTATGTTTTTTTTGCACATTTTAAGGTTAAAGCTGACCAATTTGGTGTGCTACAAGTGCATACAGTGGATTACAGACAGGTGCTTGTGGTTTACGCAGAAACCTTACTGGTTTAACAGCCTGTGCTGGATTGGTTGGAAAAAAAGACCAGGACCCACAGTGGCCCTTGAGGACCAACTTTGCCCACCCGTTTAAAGGATTTTTACAAAATTTCACTCACCGGTTTGAGAAGCAGCACTCGTATTGTTCCTCACAATTTTGATCTGCGACAAAAAAAAGAAATTATTTTTGGGAAAATTGTGAATCACAACAGTCGTCGACTTCTATCTTTCAGTCCAAAAAGTTTGGGGTGTCACGATACACCAAAATGTAGCGTATTTTCTCGCATATAAGCGATATTTGTCGCTAAAAAAAACATGACCGAATCTAGGGTATGGCTTATATGCGCATAAATTAGATTTGACATGAACGAAACTGCAAAATGAAACGCCAAAACACAAGACAATGTGGCTTTCCTTACTTTTGATGTTGTTGACGACTTATTCATTGTTATTATTTGTTGATTATTTATGTTTGTTGTTATTTGTGCACTTTTTACTGAAGCTTTAAATCTCATCATACTTGTATCGCGACAATAAAAGCATTCAATTTAATTCTATTTGCTAAAATACTTTTTTAGTTGTTCTCAACCAGGTAAATTGTTGGTGAAGAGACAAAATGAATTCATGGACATTGTTCACAAATGGTGACCTACTTTCTTCTTTGGGCCCACCGATGCCTCGGCTTCGAGACAGTACTCCAGAATCTTCGGGGTCGGTTTTCTCTTCCGCTTCTTTTGCAGCGAAGAAGCGGGGCCTGCCGAAAAAAAGTCATCCGAATGATGTCGGAAACGTCGAGAGGATGTAGGTTAACTCACGGTCATCTTCAATCGGCGGCGGTTCCGCTTCGGTCTCCGGAGGCGGCGTCAGCGTGTCGATGGAAAGCGCCTGCGCTTTCTGCGGGGACGGATTTACCGCGCTGGGGATTTGGAGTTCCGTGGTCAGGGTCATTTCCTCCGGAGGTGGCGTCTGCATTTCGGGAAGTGCGTTCAAGGATGGGGTCTCAAGCGCTGTCTTGTCCAGTATCGGGGGCTGGGATGCAAGTGCTTGCTCGTCCTATTAAGTGCCACATTTAATGCATATTGCTAAACAACCATTTTTGACACATTTCTTACCATAATTGACGAAAGGGGCTTTTTGTTTTTCTTCCTCGAAGAAAATATCTGGTCGTACTCTTCGGTCCATTCTAATAGCCTTTTGCTTGGTTTCCGTACTCGTTTATGGGCTGAAACACATAGAAATGTTTTCATTAAAAGTGATTTTCACTTCATATTTAATTAATTACATTGTGCTTAGCTATGAATTTTGAGTAGTGTGATTCAAAGTGGAGTTTGAAAAAAAAAATAATAATAATGATTGGAATAAGTGATATAAAAAGCCACACAAATGGGCGCAGTACAAAGTTGGAAATTTTCCCCAAAGTGGACATACGTAGTACCCAATCAGTCGGTGCATTTGACTGTCTGGGTACATTGCTTGCTGACGTGCTATATTTATATAGTGAAAAGGGGAATGCACCTGCGCATATTATGCGCAAAAACATTACAATTTTAGCAATTGACAATGATGTTTTTGTCTGCTACCGGTGACCGAAGATGAGCGGGATTAGAGTCGAAATGGGTAAAACGAGATCGGTTTTACAAAAAAAGATGACTTAAAAAAAAAATCCATCCAAAAGTTGGCGGTGTACACTATTTAAAATGATTAAAAAACAAATAAAATCCAGAAAAAAACATACAAGTTGACAGGTATTCAATTGTTCTTACCCGATGAATCGTCGTCAATTTCTTCGCTGTGGCGTTGCAGACTGGTCTGAGCTTGTCCGCAATCAGATACGAAGCCGTTCATCTGTTCAAAGTCTCCACCCCATCTTAAAAGGCCTTCATCGTTCCCGGGATGGCCCTCCCATTGGCAGGCCCCCACGTCCAAAAGGGATCG
The DNA here is from genome assembly GCF_051989625.1 of Stigmatopora argus. Lineage (NCBI taxonomy): Eukaryota > Metazoa > Chordata > Actinopteri > Syngnathiformes > Syngnathidae > Stigmatopora > Stigmatopora argus. Next base: position 5,502,955 of record NC_135408.1, read on the forward strand.
GACCTTCGCCGAGTAATCCAGTACGGAGGTAAAATCGATTCCTAGCAAGGACCCTACGCCCGGATAACCGGGTCCTGACCTAGCGGGACGAGCGGGCACTTTGCGGTCACCTTTATTCTTCGTCCATTTGGAGCAGCTCTTTTTCTTATAAGGTCCCTTGGAAAAGTGACTACCACACGAGTCCACGTACGGGCTAAAATCGGGATCGCCTGGTTCTAGCGTGGCTGTTCCGGGTATCACCGATGGCTCTTCCTTGACGTGGGAACTCGGCGGTCCGATCTCCAGTTCCAAGGGGGCACCGTCGCGCTCTCGAGTATCGTGCATGTCTTTCATCATCATGAGAAAAGTGCTGAATTTATAGTTCATGTCCGGTTTGAAGGTGACGGCCTGGCCGTTGGTCCCATCGGTCAAGGATTGGAAAGACACTTCTTTGACATTTTTTAAAGGATTCATGAACGAAAACGGCGAGGGAGGCGACGATAAAGACGTACTTGGGTCTATCGTCTTGGCCTTGGCGTTAGATGTCAGGGGTATGAAGTCCATCGGAGGTGTCGAAGACACCGATGGGACGTCTTCTTCGCTCTTGACGTCAGCGGTCTCATTTGGTATCGGAGGAGGGGCATTAGTGCTTGAAATTGAGTCCTGATCAGAGTCAGAAACTGGACCATGTTGAGACTTGGTGGGTTTTAGTTCAGCGTGGACAACAGGATTGCCTTCTAGAAACCGGCTGGTTTTCTTAGAGTTGTGGATTAAGCCTACTTGGGTTTTAATACGTCGCAAGAGTTCTTTCTGGGCAGCTTTCTTCTTGGCTTTCCGCTGCTTCAACTTTTGCAAAACCTTCATGGTTTTTAGGGCTCTTGTCATAAGTCGATTGCTAGCTGGAAGATGGGGAGCTTCAGTTAGGGGTGGAATTTCGCCCAATTTATCAGGAACTAGCTTCGATGAAATGGCAGTCTTCTCGGCTGAACTTTTAGGAAGCGGAGTTGCCGTGGACATTAAACTTGGGACTTTATTTGGATGTTGCAGTGTCATTTGTGAAGGAAAACAAGAAATGCTTGGACTTTTGGAGGCGCCAGTCTCCAACTTTGTTCTGGTCTTTGTTAATGCTGTTGGAGATTGGGAACTCTTGGCACTATTTTGGAAAACAATCGTCTCATTTCTGGACACATTCTTGTCTTCAGTAGTTTGAAATACAATTTGTTCATCCGTTTTTTGGAAGATGGTGGTGTCCTGACTTTTTTGGGACTGTTTTCTGGGAATATTTTTAGCTTCACTATTTCTGAGAGCATTTTTGTCTCCACTAACTTGGGCGGCGTCTTTGTCGTCAAAAATTCTTGACACGGTTTTGTCCTCAGCATCTTTGAAAGGACTTTTAACTTCAGGATTTCTGGAAGCAATTTTGTCCTCACTTTTTTGCAACACAATTTTGTGTTCACTCAGGCATTTTTCTTCAATTGGAGAAATCATTTGACCTTCACGGAATCTGGACACACTTTTGACCTCTTTTTTGCTTTTGTCCTCAAGATTTCTGCGATAAATCTTTTCGTCACCATCCCCAGAGACACTTTTGTCTTCAGTATTTCTCGAGAAACCCTTATTTTCTTTAGCCTTGGCGGCAACATTTGCGTCGCCCATGTTTGTGGAAACATTTTTATCGTCCCTATTTCCAAAAACATGTTGGTTTTCGCCATTTCCATAAAAACATTTCTGTTCGCTATTTCTACCAATTATTTTTTGATCACCATTTCCGGAAATCCATTTGTCATTGGCATTTACAGAATCCTTTTTGTCCTCAGGATTCCTCAAAACATTTCGACCTTTGCCATTTTCCAGAACAGTTTTATCACTATTTCTGGACAAATATTTGTGGTCAATATTTATCAAATCATTTTTGTATCCGCCATTTTTACAGACACTAGCTGGTCCATCAAGCACAACTGGTGAGGGTTTACTGTCATTTTTTCTTGGGGATTTCTGAGCATTTGGACATTTACTTCGTTCATTGAAAGCAATAGCAATTTTAGACTTCAGGTAATTCTGAATATTTACGTCTTCGCGCATCAATTTAACATATGGTAACTTGCAACTGGCAATTAGAGATTTTTGAAGATCAAACCGCTCTTGCTGGTCAGTTGACATGTTTAATTTGGACTTGGTCTTGGTATTATATTCCCTTTCTTCTGTCTGGTAAAAATGATGTTCTGCAATCCTCGATTTAGAATAATCGCTTCGACTACTTGTTTTGACGGTGGATCTTTTAACATTTGTGCTAGTCTGAAGAGTCAGTTTGGTCGTTGGCCTATGATTAGGGATCGTTTGCTCAGCCTTGGTATAGCTACACTTTTCAGTCGGCCTGCGAGAATCCACAGACAGTTCTGAGGATGGATAGGAATCCCTGTACTCCAGCTTTTGCGGTGATACTCCATGGTCAGATGGTTCTACCGACTTCTGCTTGTGGGATAATCTTGGGGGCTCCGATGAATCGACTAACTTGTGCTTTTGTGTTCCTGGACTGTGAGAAGAATCACGGCACTTCTGCTTTTGTAACGATCCTCGGGAGTCCGAAGAATCCACCGACTTAAGCTTGTGTGAGGAAACTCGAGAGTCCGAAGAATGTTTGGAGTCCTTGTGTGATGAAAGCCGAGAGTCATGAGAATACTTGGACTCGTGCTTTTGTGAGGACACTCGAGGGTGGTCAGAAGTATCCCTGTAATGCGACTTTTGTGTTGAAGCTCGAGGATCAGAAGAATCCACTGACTTATCCTTATGTGGTGATCTTTGGTTCTCCAACAGATCTTTTGATTTCTGCTTGTGTGATGGATCACGAGGGTTGGAAGAACCCGTTGACTTCAGCTTTTGCGATGAATCCTTCAAGTCAGAGGGATACTTGCAGAGCTGCTTTTGTGACGATCCTCGAGGTTCAGAAGAGTTCTTGCCCACCAGCTTATGCGACGTTCCTCGAAGGTCAGAGGAACCCACGGACTTCGGCTTTTGTGATGAAGATTGACGGTCAGAAGAATACTTAGCAAGCTGCTTTTGTGACGATACTCGAGGTTCAGAAAAATCCTTGGACTCCAGTTTATTTGACTGGCTATGGGAGTCACTAAAATTCATGGACTTCAGCTTTTGTGACAACCCTTGATAGCCCAAAGAGTCCACGGACTCCTTTTGGGTCAATATTGGGTCATCTAATGAAACCAGTGACTTCTTTTGTGACGACTTTGGCCGGTCAGAAGAATCCATAGACTGCTTTTGTGACAATCTCTGGGTGTCTGAGGAATCCGTCGACTTATGCTTTTGTGACGATCCTTGGGGTGGAGAAGAATTGACTGACTTCTTCTGCTTTAGTGATGACCTCTGGCAATCCAAAGAATATTTGGACACCTGATTTTCAATAGCCTTCTTCTGGGATGTTTCTCGAAGGGTAGAAGAGTCCAATGAGTTTTGCTTTGGCGATGATTCTTCATGGTCAGAGCAATACTTGGACTCCGGCTTTTGGGGTGATCCAACGGGGGTAGACCAACCAACTGACTTTAGCTTTTGTAATGAAAGTTCTTTGTCAGAAGAACCTCTGGACTTTGGCTGCTTTTGTGAGGATTCTCCAGGGCCAGAAGGATCCACTGATTTCAGCTTTTGAGACAAAGCTCGAGGATTAGAAGGATCCCTGGAGCCGTGCTTTTTTGACAGGTCACGGGAGTCACGGGGAACCGAGGACTTCTTTTGTGACAACCCTGGAGGGTCGTGAGATTCCACAGATTGTTTTACTGATATTCGTTGGCTGTTTGAGAGATCCTTTGCGATCGGGTTTTGTGCTGATCCTTGGGGTTGAGACAAATTCACAGACTTTTGCTTTTCTGATGACCTTTGGGGAACCAGAGCATCTACGGACTTTAGATTTGGTGGCGATTCTTCGGATTGGGAAGCATCAAATGATTTTTTCAGGGATGATCCTCGTCGGTGAGAGGATTCTAATGATTTTCGTGTTTGCGATGATCCTTGAGGGGCAGGGGAATCGGCAGACTTCCACTTTTCAGAAAGTGTCTGGGGTTGACAAGAATCATAGGTCTCTTTCTTTTGGGAAACTCCAAAATAATCGCCTGAGGTGTGCTTTTGGGAGAATGCACGGTGCTTTGAAGAATCCCCAAATTTCTGCTTTTTGGGTGATCCTCGTGTGTCTGAACAATCCCTGGACTCTTGTTTTTGAGGCGTTTGGTGGTGAAAAGAATCCTTGGATCTCTTTTTTGACAATCCCTGAGGATCGACATCATTATCTGGTTTGCGTTTTTGGGAGGAACCTCCATGGTCAGAGCAATCCCTGGACTTCTGCTTTTTTGAAAGTCCTTCACTATCAGAGGAATCCACAAGCTTCCGCATTTGCGACGGTCTTTCAGGATCAGATGCGTCCACCGACTCCTGCTTTTTTGATGATCTTTCAGAGCTCGAGCAATTGGAGGATTTTTGCATTTGTGACAAACTTCTGGAGTTAGAAGATTCCTTCAACTGCTTATGCGAAAGCTTTTGGTGGCTTAAAGAAACCGCCGTCTTCTTTTGCAAAACTCCTTGAGAGTCAAAAGAATTAATGGACTCCCATTTTTGTGATAATCCTTTACGGTCATAATAATCCAGAGATTTCGGCTTCTGCAAGATTCGATCAGGAGAATCCACAAGCTTCTGGTTTTGCTGTGATCTTTGAGGGTCAGAAGAATCTGCAGATCTGTCCTTTTGTTGTAATGTTTGAAAATCAGAAGAATCCAGAGATTCCTTCGGGGAAAATGCTCGAGGGGTAACAAAATCCGCCAACTTCTGTTTTTTGGACGATCCACGACGATCGGAAGAATCCACTGAATCCTGTTTTGTGGACGATGCTTGAGGGCTAGAAAAAGCAACAGATTTCTGCTTTTGTGGTGGTCCTTGAGAATCACCGAAAGATGCAGATCTCTGCTTTTGCAATGATCTTTGAGAATCAGAAGAATTCAATGATTTATGTTTAGGGGATGAACTTCGAGCTTCAGGTGAAAACGCGGACTTCGGTTTTGGCGAAAATCCTCGAAGGTCAAAGCAATTCCTAGAATCGTGGTTTTGTGAGAGTCCTCGAGGGGAAGAGATATCCTCACATTTTTGCTTTTGTGACGATCCCCGGCGCTCAGACGAATCGCTAGAGTCCCGCTTCGGTGACAGTACTCGATGGTCAGAATGTAGCAAGGAGTCTTGTTTTTTAGGCAAGACTCGAGTATCAGAGCAATGGTTAGAATCCGAGACTTGAATGTCTAAAGGAGCCACGGACTGCTGATCCTGGGACGATCCACGAGTTTCAGATAAAACCAGAGACTCTTGCAATTGTGATAATCCAGGAGGCTCGGGAGAATTAGTTGACCGCTGATGTTGCGACAGCTGCTCGGCATGACTTTCCAAAGGTTTATTGGCTACATCGATTTTTATAGGTTCCAACAGCCCCGGCTGTCCAGACATAATCTTTGTTTCGGCGTTTATCAATCCAAGATTGTCCTCTTCCACAACACAGGCGGTGGAATCCCCCTGAGCTAGCTGGCTTTTACTAACAGATGAGATTTTTTTCTTATTGTGCACATTGGTAAAAAGGGTACGATCTGATCGATCTGGACCTACAGTTTTGGGTCTCCTGTCTTTGCCGGATTTACTAAACCACAGGCCACTTTGCATCTCTGGTGGTTTCTTTTCCTCCTTGCTGCTATTAGAAGATGACTGAGTCAATGAAGTTTGACGTTCAAGTGCTTTGGGACACAAAATCTTAGGGACCGAGTCAAGGTCCGAGTAAGGGCACCCTACATTCTTACTTGATTGGTTGGGGCTAGCATATTCAATCTTTTGAGATTGCTTATTTGAGGAATGCCGGTTTTCCAGCTTGTCGTGAGACTTGTTTAAAGTGCCTTGCTGATTTTCTATTGGGGAAGATAAAGATTCATTCATTGTTTGCAAATTGGAGGCAGGTACGCTAAAAAGGGGCTTGGTCGCCATTAGGGAACAGTCTTGGAAAGCAGTGTCTAGGGTTAAAGAGTCTAAGTTGGGTCTTTCCTGCAGAATTGTTTCGGCTTCAGCCACGCTAGATTTCCAAGATGCCTCGTAACGTTTGGCGATCTGTAGAGACACAAAGTTGTTGAAGATCCAGATCAGCATTTGATTGTCACATTACAGCAATTAATCAAGCACAAAGATGAGAATTACTGTGTATTTCTGGTTCTGTCCCCTTTGCTTCCCTTTTCGACGAACTTGTGCCAGTTGCTCGAACTGAAAACCTCCGTGAAAAATATGAGTCGACTTATCCTCCACCCAGGCTTGCTCCTCCGGAACTCCAAAATTCCTGACGTGGTAGAGCCGACAGGGTCGGTCGCTGGGCTCTGAAAGTCAGAATCATCGGTTAGCATCGAACTTCGGCAAGTGGCTTCCAAACAGTGTGTGACCGGAACCTAGGATCAACAATGCTATTGGCTTACCTTTCACCCTGTGATAGACTCCCAACGCGGGGTCAACAATCACTTCACATGGCCACCACGGCCGTCGGTTAAACTTGGCCCAAATGACCTCGCCTTCTAAGAACTTCACAGGTGGTACAGAGCTTCGTTTCATGTCGTTCTGCTTTGGATAATGAGAAAAAAATATCAGCTATGACACATTTAATAGTGACTGACGTTTAGTACTCATCTGTCATGTCGGTTTGGGACCAAATGCTACAAATGTAACCTTAAATACAAAAAAAAAATACACCGGCGACTAAAAATGTCACGTTTACGGATGACCCATGGTTTGCAACAGTTTCTGCATACAAGTCCAGTTTACGATGGTCATGCACTGATCTGGTTTGTACTAGGAACGGTCACTAGAAGGTAATAACATTCTGCTATTTTATCTGACTGTATCTACATTTTTTAGGTAAGGTTTTAGAAATGCTTGCTAGTTATAGAATGACTTTGATTAAAATATTAGTTAGGTCTCCACCAAATACCGCTCTAAGCCAAGAACCCAGAATGCAAAATTGGCGTAACACTTGCCGTCAAATGCCTGGAGGGGCTATCACCAAACAGGAAAAGATCCGTGTCGCTATCCCACTCGTCGTCGGAAACGTCCCAGTACCTTCTTCGAAAGCCCGACGACTGAGATCGGGTTCTGACCTTGGCCGATGAAACATTTGTATCCTTGGATTCCGATTGCAAGTCGGCGGAGGTGGACTGAGGCTCATTCGCCGGGGATTCCGGTTTGTGATGCGACTCTACATCAGCGGTGAACATCTCCTGCTGCTCTTTTTCGCCACCATTGTTATCTTCGTCCTCGAACAAAGACGATTCAAAGTGAAGGAGACCATTTGCGAAAGGGCTGTTACTATCAAGAGAGAAAGCCGGGCTAGGCGGGCACGAGAAACAAGTGTCCGTCTTCCTCTCCGAGACATTTGGACTGCTACAGCTCGCCGCCGCCGCCTCCTCTTTACTGTTGCCGCCCGCAAGCTCCGCTTTCTTCGCAAAACTGTTGCTGTAGTAATCCCCACCAGCGCAATCGACCCAAGCGTCCTGCTCCGGCTCCTTCTGATCGGACCCCCACGCCCAGTTTTTTCCTGAGCGTGCAGGTAGAATCAGGTCAGGCTGGCTCACCATGGTGGTGAGATGCTGCAACCTCCTCAGGGGGCTATAGGTAGATGAGGGCGGTGACGGGTCCCTCTGCGCAAACCCGTAGATGGAAGTGCGCTGCAGGGAGGAGGCGGCGGCGGACATGGTTGGGCGAGGGTCCTTAGTCTGGTGGGTTTGGGGAGATCGAGGGATGTCACAGGCGGGGGTTACTGGGCGGCTGGACTCCCGGCTTGGGCCTGCATGTAGCCCACTCATGCTGGCATGGTTACTCCCTGAAACAGGAACAGTGTCATCAATATTTAATAGTTAGAATATGTCCCCCTGACTTTTCCCAACAGTTTGGAGTCGATTTTCAGTTGGGAATTAAGTAAAGGGCCTAAATTATTGTAATCTCTTAGGGCTTGATTAAGGTATTGAGTGTATGGATTAAACAGTTGAGAAAATTGATGTGAATTAAAACAGCACTATTTTGACATTGAGCTGAAAATTGAGCGATGGCAACTTGGTCTGGTAACTGCATATCGGGAAAACATTTTTTTTAACTAAGACACATTTGAGATGTAGTCCCATGTTAACTGCAACTGCATTTTATACAGGGTTCATTTTTTTCCTATCTAAAACTCAAAATTGTAGAGTCCGCATAACATTTGAAACGACAGCTTTGTACTGAATTTTTTTACATTCATAAGCAAGTAATTTGATTTTATCCTATGAATGGTTGCATGTCTTAAAATGTATCTATTTGGCAAGAAATAAAATATTTGCCTGGACGATAGATGAATGTGATATAAATGACGAATTGAGCGCTGGGTGCAAAATGCAAAGGTGGTATTGAATATATAAGCGCATATCTTTTTAACCCTTTATAAGTCATGTATTTTAATAATTGGCTGCCAGTAAGAGATCGAATGACAGCAACCAGCTCTGCCAGTTAAAATGGATTGGACGTCTAGAGCCGTCCATGGTACTGAAAGGTGAGCATTCACAGCCATTCCCTGCACTATTGATGAATTGGTCGTCCATCGTTGTCAATGGCAGCTAATGAGTTAACCCTATACAGTTATCCCATTTACTCATTGGCTGATAATAATAGCACTAGGATCTCCCATCTATTTCGACTGGGAGAGATCCTTCGCTGCCAATCCTCCCAGTCAAACTGAATTGGATGTCTGTCGTCGTCAGCAGCACTGAAACATGAGGATTGGCAGCCGGTCCTTCCACTCGAAATGAATTTGACAACTATTGAAGTCAATGGCAGGCGATGATTTGATCACAGAATCCATCTATGTGACAAATAACAACTATAGTAGGTGACATCTTTCTGCAGGTGGTGCATTCATTACAGAATATACCTGTGAGGAAAATCAGCTCCTGTAAGAGCGTGTGTGTGTGTGTGTGTGTGTGTGTTTGTATATGTAATGTGTGTGTTGCTTAAGGACACACACAGACATTAAAATGGCCCTGATCGTGCGTGTGCGCGTGAACCCATGCCCAAATGCGCGTTTGACAGTGTCAAAATAGAACAAAACATGCAACAGAGGACGACGCCAGGACGCACATACACAAACGTGCACGCACACAGATAGGAAAGGCTCGACTCTTATTAGTGTGTGTGCGCGCGCATCAGTACGGTTAGAGAGGCGTGTAAAAAAAACACATACACAAAAAAACAGGCAAAACGCGTGCGAACGCGGCATCCGAGGTCAAAATCTTACCATTCCCACGTCGAGTCGTTTCCACGCGAGCCCCGCCGCCTCCATTGTGCCCCCAAATAAGGCAATTCCCGGATTTTTGACAGCGGATGAGAGCAACGGGAGAGTCCCGGCGGCGGCACTACTAGGCCCGGATCCCGAGGAGCACTCACCCCCCCCTCCTCCGACTCTTCTTCCACCACCACCCTCCTCCTCCTCCTCCTCTTCCTCCAACACCTCCCCTCTACCTTCTAATACATTCTACTGCAAGATAAACGCATCCCCCTGACTCTTTTCAAAAACTTTACACAAAAAAACCCAGATTTCTACCTGTCCTAAAGATCCATTTTCTGCCTTAACCCCCCCTTTTCCTCATACGTCCACCTCGCCTTAACGAGCCATCAATCACGAGCGGTCGACAATGGTGACGTCACGCCCCGAACTTCCACCCAGACGTGCACGTTAAACCAATGCGAAAAAACTCCAAAGTATTCAGACTCAAGAAGAAAACACGCGTGGGTCTTGTATCTCTTTTTTTCCCCTGTCCTGAGACGAAGAGTTGAGTGGCTGCACACCCTTCAAAATGGAGTCCTCCACTCCACTCTCACGGGAGGTGGCGGCGGAGGGGGGTGTACAAGGGAACAAATAGGCCATCAAAGTGTAAACAAGCGTGTGTTTTCACTGCGGCTTTATTGTGGGGGGTTTAAAATAGTCAATTATGTATACCCCCTGCGCCTGGCGTGAATTTTCACGAAAAGGCGCTCGCGACGTTGAAGACCGGAAGCGCTACCGCAAAATGGCAACCTTCCTCCTTTCGAACCGAAACCTCAATGTAGGGGGGGAAACAACCATGGCAGCGCACCGTCGTGAACGCAGCGGACAAAATTGTGGTGATTCGCCGGCGTCGTGGCGAAATTGATGTGGTTTTTTTACGTTTAACGGCGAAGGGGTCGTGTTTCGGCGTGGAAACAACGAGCGAGGGAGAGAAGAATGTGATGCCGCTGTCAGGCTGACAAGGGCCCGTAAGCAAAGTCAGAAGGCTTGTTGGTGTACATCAGCGACCCCTGTGGTTAGACGTGCGTAATTACAGGTGAGCCGCTCGTCCTGCAGGCCCAATTTTGCAATTTTGCTCGTTATTCAGCATAAAGCCGACAGAACAAAAGCAAGCTGGAAAAAAACGCTCGATATCCAACAAAGAAAGGGTTAAAGGGAAAAAAAAACAATATTCTGGTTTGGTGGGTAACACGTTGGCAGTCATTGACGGCGATAAACGTCCATTCTGACTAGAATGGCAGTGAATGTCGATTTTGGCGTTTTTATTCTGGTGCCCTTTGGGATGGGCTTCATTTAGGCGTGCTCGTATCTCGAGTTATCTCTGTTAAATCCATGCGGGGGAAAATGAGCTGAATGAGAGCTAGTATCAAAGTCGTTAACCAGCTCGCGTGCCATGTAACGAGTGGGGTGATCGCTAGTATAAATACTTTCTGAACGAAAATGAATCAAACTTAACCCTTCTAGTATAGAAATGTCTAATAATGCCAACAATGAGAAGCGCTCTGTTGTTTTTGTCGTATGACTGCATGTCGATAGTAATGCCACCAGAGGGCACCAGAGTTTCTCAAATGAAACATTGTGAGGCCCAAAAACGTTGGCTGTCATCGACGGCAATGGCATCCAATGCATTGTAAGGCTTTGCAGGGAATCATCCCATGTCAGTGCCACTGGCATAGATAGACGTCCAATTAATTTTGACTGTCAGACCGGGTATTGATCACTGCCAGCCTCCCATTCAGATTAGATTGGACATCTATGGCTGTCAAGGGGCTAATGAGCTGAAGCTATTTGGCAAGAGCACCTTCAAGTGGATGGGGCAAGTCATCGATGACTATACCTGTAAGAATGTGCGTCAGTGAGTGTGTCTTCCTGTTGTTCTAAAGAATCTGCTTGTCTCCCCCACCACACAATGTGCCCTTTGACCCCAGCTGAACCCAGCTGTCAGCTGTCCCGGCCCGCGTGGGACCACTCTCGCTTCCTTTCTCATTCCATGATCTCTCACTTGTCTCCACACAAAGTCCACCAGACATCGATTTTTTTCTACAAAATTTTGAGGGAACATTGAGGGGATGACGTCACCAAATGTGAGATGTTATTGGAGCAATCTGATTGGACGGCCATAAATCTCACTAGTCCATGAAAATTAGACGGGGGACAATTTTAGAAAACAATGATGGTTTTTATGGTTACATATGTGTTATAACTCTTTTTTAAATAGCAAAATTGTGCTAAATAAACATTGCAGTCATGCCTGTAGTAGGGAAAAAATGATAAACATGTAATGACGATGGGCCTGACAACAACTTGGTTGGACTGGTGTCAACACAACAACAACAACAAGAACAACAACAACAATATTTGTATAAGAAAAATGCCTCTCAATTCTGACGAAGAGGACTTGGACTAAAGGCCGATTAATCTTTTTTGATTTTTATTATTATTTAAATCAAGCGAAGAGGAACTATTTTCACTGTGAGTATGTTGAAAGTGAGTATACATATATTCCTGCATTTCAACACTTTTTGGGGATTTGAGTCAAGTTCTGAGTTGTTTGATGATAGCAAATATTTTTTTTATTAATGGTGGCGTTTCCATGGAAAGAATAGTTTGAAGAAGTGAATCTCCCTGCCTTTCTTAATAGCATGTTTAATTGTTAAAAGGAAAATCTTGTGTTGAACGGGAGGTGGTCCTTTATTTTACGGGCTGTCTTTTAAATCTGGCAACCCCGATCCTGATCTAGTCATGACTAGCTCCAAGGTTAAAGTGATAGATCGACCGTATCATAGGATTGGAGGAGATCCTTCATGGATTCCCAATCCCAATCTAAATTTCCATCAAAAATACGGCGTCGTAGGCTGGCAGCGAATGGACGTCCATCGGTGTCAACTCATTTGGATTAAAGACAAACGTGGGATAAAAGTTTTTGTGGCCAGACTCAAAAGTCAATGGCAAGAATTGGGAGAGGTTTTCAGCGAATGGCCGATTTCTATCCAGAAGGACTTGACGTCTATCACCACCACACCAAATAGTAATACTATGGTCACTCCTTCCAGGACACATTGCTCTAAAAACAGAAGTCATATTTAGACTCTTGTTTGTGGGATTCCAAACGGCCGCAAAACATCCTAATTAAAGGCTGTGTTTTTGGCTTGCAGCTTAAAGACACCATTCAAGCAAATGAAGTGTCACGTGGTGGCCAAGAAGCGTATTTTGCAATAGAAATGGGAGTCAAATTTGACATGGAAAGCCACACAATGAGCTGGTTGTCAGGCTTTTTATTTCATATTTTTATACATTTGCTCGAGGCGCTCGAGATTGAACAGGTCTTTCGTGGAGTTGAAAAAAAAAACTGCTGGTGTAAAGTCAACGTTAGCACTTCCGAATTTAGAAAGATCAACTTCTGAGTGAGGCAAATTTCTTAATGTCAACAGGTCACCTAAGAATTAATGGAATGGGCCAACTTCAAACAGGATATGATATATTGACCGCAACTAAAATTTTAATGCAAAACGAGGAGATTAAAGTTATACAGGCGGTTAATCTGAAAGTGAATAGGACGATGATTTTGTTCTTCCTTTTTCAGACCTGACTTGCACGTAAGGGGAATTCGGGTAAAGAGCAAAGCCACCAATTTCCCCCCTGAGTGTGATTATATGTTTGTCATAAAAATGATCTAATATAATAAAGCCGAAAGGAAGTTTTAATAAGAAAATGAGATTATGCACAAATATATAATAAACAGGGGGGAATGTAAGGGTAATTATTTCATATTATTAGACATTTGCTTGCAACGAAGTATAAGCTAAAAATCCAGATGACTGTTTTTTTCTCTTTATTTGAGGGTGAATTTGGGAATGTCTACTTGCGAACATTCTCTTAAACTTTGAGGCAACACACATTATGATTAAAGTCAGCTTTACTTCCAATTCAAAACACAAGAAGTGCACTGTAATTACTTCAAGGCCCTTTTTTTTTAATACGAATTTTCTTCGATACTCGCATTTTAGCGTTTGTGGCTCTTTTGGATGAATTGATGCAGAAATTCTTCTTTTTGCATCCAGAGGCTGTCCGGCATCTCCATTTGAGCTTGGCGACCTGTCATCTACCACATCAGATTGACACGTACGCTTTGAAAAGAGGAGGCAGCCCCGCGACCCCGCAGTGGCGGCGTGTCATGTGGCCGACAGACAGAGACGTCAAATCATCAACGGGGACAACGCGGCCGTCAAAAACACAAAGACGAGGCCGAGTCGGATGCGGGTCAGCGGGCTGAGCCGCTTGGGTGTGGGGTGAAAGTTGGGATTCTTCCTGACAGCTTTGCGCTTTCTAAAGACTCCCCGACTGGACCAGAGACTGAAATTGAGCGCACATGTGCCCTCTCATCTGTCTGTGTCTGCCGCCTCTTCCTGCCAATTGGTTCCCGGCGGGCCGATTGACAACTCAATGAGACCAACGGCGGCGTGCTTTTAGTGCGACCATTTCACGGCGTTCTTTGTGCGCATTATACCCTCACACATGGGCACCCTTCAGTGAATACTTATTTGACCTACCGGTCGCTCGACGTCCAATCTGTTTCGATCAGGGCACCGTTCCACCGATTATAGTTTATGACACGTAGATGTCCAATTCATTTTTAGCGGGAGGTTGGCAGTGAATGAACCTTCACTCATTCACTGCCAACCCTCAAACTTCAAATGTATAGGACGTGTAGCATCGTTATTAGCAAATAATGAGTTCGGTAACCTCTCACCAAGCAATGTTAGCCATTCATTTACATTGGCATGTGCAGTAATTTAGCATTAAAATAAATGTATTGGTTATTTTTTTCACAAAAACCTGGTATTGGTGATGACAAAATGGTATTGGTACAACACTACTTAAATAAAAATAAAAACTACTCTCAGTCGATGTCTCCTAAGGTCATTGCTTGGTTATCCACTACATGCAAATCTTTTCTCCGACTATCGCCCACTATAATTTGACTGCAAAATAATAAGACCCTCTTTTACATTTTAAACAAATTATAATAGCTTCCATTGGAGGGACGACTATTGTTAGAGTTGAGAAAGTACAAAACCAGCATTGTATCCACTTATAATGTAAAGTAACGCTGTAGCTCCTGATACTACTACTACCACTACTGCCACTACTACTACTACTACTACCACTACTGCCACTACTACTACCACTACTACTACTACTACTACCACTACTACTACTATTACTACTACCACTACTACCACTACCACTACTACCACTACTACTACCACTACCACTACTACTACTACCACTACTACCACTACTACTACTACTACTACTACTACCACTACCACTACTACTACCACTACTACCACTACTACTACTACTACTTCTACTACTACGACTACTACTACTATGACTACTCCTACTACTACGACTACTACAACTGCTACTACTACTACTACCACTACTACAACTACTGCTACTACTACTACGACTACTACAACTGCTACTACTACTACTGCTACTACTACTACTACGACTACTATGACTGCTATTACTACTACTACTATGACTGCTATTACTACTACTGCTACTACTACCACTACTACTACTGCTACTACTACTACGACTACTATGACTGCTATTACTACTACTACTACTACCACTACTACTGCCACTACCACCACTACTACTACTACCACTACTACTGCCACTACCACCACTACTACTACTACTACTACTACTACTAGAATGCTCTGTAAGTGCTTCTCTGTACTAGCCATGGTCTTTGAGGGGCAAGAAAAAAGATTTGCCTGTATATTCAAGACACTATTGGTGGGGGTTAGGAGCAAAAACTGTTTGTGGCCGCGTGTCTGCGGGCTGACCCGTAGCTGTGCGACGAGACGTCGCCGGCAGCTTTGAGCCTCGCGGTCACCGGGGCCCTCGCCGTGCCGTCTGGCGATCCCCACGGGGCCGCGAGACAGACGGGAGCCTGAGGTCTGAGGTCGTGTCAATGCAAATATTAGGGACGCCAAGCCAATGACGTCCAAATGTGGGATCCGGGCGAGGGCCGAGATATTTGTTGAACATTGCGGTCGCCCTGGCGGGGTAAACCGCAACATTAGCAACACCTTTTGTGCAATGACATCAACATCCATCCATCAATATAGGAGGGATAAGAAAGTAAAATGCGCCGGAATACTTTGTAAGAGCCAGAGGAGTAGTACTTGGGAAACTATTATCGTCAACATTTTAGAAATGATGTGGTATCGTTTTCCCCCTCTGTTTCATATTTTCCTTTCAAACATTCAAACTGGCAGACTGGCTGTCAATGCTCATGTTTACGTGCCATACTTCCTATCTGTTTTGATTGGGAGATTGGCAGAGTTTCTACACTGCCATCCCTCCCAGTCTAAGCAGCTATTTTTTATATATGCTTATACCCGCAGGTATACAGTATATAGATTTCTCATTTTTAACAAATATATACTTTTAAACAGTCTTTTTTTTGTTTTGATTGTTTTTTCCTTTTGAAGTCTTATATTAACTCACACATTTTATTTCATTCATTCATCTTCCATCCCGCCCATTCTCAAAAGGTTTGCGGGGGTTGCTAGAGCCTAACCCAGCTGTCTTCGGGCAAAAGGCAGACTACGCCCTGGACCGGTCGCCAGTCTGTCGTAAGGCACACAGAGACAAGCAACCATCCGCGCTCAACAGAAGTTGAGTATTTCATGTTTCCTATTAATAATAGCTCATTTTCTTCACTATTAATCACATTGTTGTTTTTGTCTTGAAATGAGCGAATAGCCGCCATCCTTCAACCTTTTCTTTTCAACTCTGTTGTCCTCAGAACCTAATTTGTTTGTTTGGGGGAGCCGCTCCCCAGGAAATCCTTATCTGGCCGTCAAAGCGACTTAGGGCACGTAAACAAAGCGCAGATGGCGGGTTTCCTATCAAGAATGTCCGAGAACGCGAGAAAACACATCTGGACGCGGTCGTTGGAGCCCGATACGCCCGTTTGACGCACGTTCTCCCCTTAACGACGTCCGATAAGGCGCGACCTACACGCGCAATTACAGGCCCAATCCTTTTGGAGCGCACCGTAATTGTTCACATGGGCCCAGTGACGATAGCTTTTAAAGTAAACGCTGGATAAATGTTGACACCTGGAATTTAAATTAGATATAAATGCTACGAGTGTTCCATTATTGGGCTTCGAAAAACAAGCTCATTTTTGTCACACATCGTATTTATGGTTCCATTCAAAGGGATCTTATGGCTGCCAAAATTAATTGATGAATGAATGAATAACAGATTTTCAGATCATTTATAAACTTTAAGATTGGTTCAATTCTGGTTTTGAGCCCCTTAATAGGAAATAACTTCATTTTATCCAGAAGTGGTTTGTAAGTAAGATATATATTTGACACTGAATTAGCATCATTTGTTCCATGGTCGGTGGCCCAGAGAAAAAGTGGTTAGCATGGTGGGCTCAGTGTAGGGGTCGAGAGTTTGATCCCAGGTCAGTCAGTTGTCACTGAGTGGAATTTGCATCTTCTACTGAGGCTTGCATGGCTTTTCTCTGGGTTTAACTCGCCACAAATTCAGAGTTGTGTATTTGGGATGTGGGAGAAAAGGGAAGGAAACTGAAGTCCCCAGAGAAAAGCCATGCGAGCACAGGGAGAACATGCAAACTCCACACAGGACTTGGGATCACATCCTCGATCTAAGAACGGGGGTGACCCGCTAACCACCCTAAAAAATATATTTGGCTAAAATAAATTAGAAAACAAACCTAATATATTAGATTAAAAAACGATCTAAATATTTATTGAACAAATTATTATTTGAAGGCATTAAAACATGAAATAATTTCCAAAAACATGCATGGTAGACCGGTTGAAAAGGTATGAGTGTCAGCATGAATGGTTGTTTGTCGCCACGTGCCCTGTGATTGGCTGGCCACCAATTCAGGGTTTCCCCCACCCCGTGCCCGATGTCCGCTGGTATAGGCTCCAGCACCCCCTGTGACCTTAGAGAGGTTCAAAATATGAATGAATGAATGAATGATATTACCCCACGTCTATCTAGTGGTCAATGGCAGCCAGTGAGGTAATATCTGGGCCAAGTGGAGCGCAGACTGAGTGTTTTTACGAGGACCCCCCTACCCCCCGACCACTCGGGGCCTGGTGCCCCCGCTGTGCCTGACATGAGTTATCACCCGGCCCGGGCGACATAAATCTGCTCCGACACCAACGCACGGCCCGACAGGAAACAAGTCAGTCAATAAGTCAGTCAGCGAGATTTACTCGACGAGCATTTATAAGGTACTCGGAGGAACCGGACTCAAAAGTTGGGTTCGAGTCTCTTATTGGTCAAAGGATTGGTCCATTTTGCAATCGGAGTGATCGGGTAACCGGTCAGGCGTTTACAAGGACGCCGTCGACTTTTATAGTATAATAATACGCTCTATGTGTGTGTGTGTGGTGCGCGCTATGTCTTGATTCCTTCTCTTCCGAGCCCGGGTACCCGGAGGGGGCGGTTGGGGGGTCCTGCCGGAGTGATTAAGATTTTAGGAAGCCGGCTGGCTGCTCCGGGGGTCAGAGGGTAAAGAGAGTGGGGATTTATTGGGGCTGTAAATTAGAGCCAGACGTCTTCGGGCTCACCCGATTCGCCCTCGCCATTATTTCCAAGTGCAAATTTCCTTTCACGCCGAACGCAGGGCCGCTTCAATTCAAGCGTCCATTTTCTGTCCTCTAAATCGCTCTTTTGTACTTTGAGCGTCCACGTCGCCGCATTCGTCTTATTTCATCGCCAAAATGGAGGATTGTAAGAGAAGGGATTGGACCTAGCCATTGAGTATTTGGCCAAAGACAAGGCTGCCATTGAGGGGGGTTTTGGGGGGTCAATAAGAGTAAATGATTCTGTTGTAATTACGGGCGGCGCTCCAATCCGTCTCCGTCGTAAACAAGGGGAGAAAATAACAAACATTTTTCTTGGAGCGGTGCTCCATTGAAGAAAAACAAAAAAATCACAACCGGAAAAGCAGAATTTTCACATTGGATCATTTTTTATGTATACATTTATGAATGTAAAACAAAAAACACCTATGTTTCTTACATTTTATTGGCACTGTTCAAGGGACTAGCTCCCTCTACTGTTAAATCTGTAGTACAACAGAAAGGAAGTTGTATTTAAGCTTCTTCTGCGGGTCGTAGTCAATGACATTTTAATCATTTTCTGCAGGCCGATAAAAAACATCCGCAGTTTGGACATACTGCCGTAGATGATTCAGGCTTGGTCGAGGGGGTCGGAGGTCAGGCCTCGCCAGGATGCGGTCGGTCAAGTTTATTTTTCCTGTCGGGATGGGGGCTGGCGCAGCGGATAAATGAATGAACGCTAGTGGAATCATGAGACGGGATTCCTTGAATGAAGTGTTATGTGCATTGTCCGCAAGCACACACACACACACACACACACACTCCACTGAAAAGCCCCCACACTCGAGATTCATTATCGGGGGGTCACGACATAACATCCTGCAGGAAGTAAACATACTTTCACACTTTCTTGTGTCATTCTCGGATTTCACTGCATAACATCCTGGAGGAAGTTTGGCGTGTATACAAAGTACAAGTGGTTGTGTGCGGGATAAACTAACTCATTTTTCTCTCCTTTAGTGACTATTTTTGTGTAATTGACAAACATAGTTTTTAATCATTGTTTATTGGGTAATGGTGTCATTTTGGATGAATTGTTTTTGTTTTTTTAGATTGTAATTATTAATAAACACATTCATTTTAAAATAATAAATGGAAAAAAAGCCTTTTTTTGAGAAATTGTGCAGGGTTACTTTTACCATGCTGACCCCTGACCTCCTGTGGGGGTCACTTCCAGTTCCTTTTAATTTAAGTTTAAGTCCAGGTCACTTTCTGTTGATTTCCTGTAGATTTGGGGTATTTTCACGGTGACTTTTTGTATATTATAATGATTTTTGGACGTTACCAGGGGAAATAAATGTTGATTCTGCCCGCCAATATCACTCTAATGTTGTTTTTAAAAAATAAAATGACTCCTAGTACTTAAATAAGTGTTCTTCCCACTCTTGTGTGGCTTTTCTCCAGGTACTCTGATTTTTGGGATCCTTGTGAGGAGAAGCACTACAGAAAATTAATGAGTGAATAAAAAAATTCACAGAGTTAGATGCGAAAAGCGGACTGT